>NC_056728.1:1338194329-1338351829 GCF_019279795.1 Protopterus annectens | reverse complement strand
GCAGGATCTGCCCTTAACAAAGCCAAACTGGGTAGGATCCAGTGTCTGTAGGTCCCCAATATCTTTATTTATGAGGTCCATGATGATCCTTTCCATAGCTTTGCAGACCAAGCTAGTCAGGCTTATGGGGCGATAGTTTCCAGGGTCCATTGAGGCACCACCTTTGTGGAGAGGGACCACTGTTGCTGTACGCCACTCTTTGGGTACATATCCTGTAGTAAGGCTGAGATTGAACAGTAGTTTTATGTTTGGGTTTAGCTCTTCTTGGAGTTCATGTAGGATGCAGCCCAGGACACCGTCTGGTCCCATTGATGCTGTGTTTTTTGCTTTGGAGAGGGCGGCTTTTACCTGAGCATCTGAGATGTCAGGGGGGCAGCACTCTGCTGGGATAGATATTTGCCCTTTTGGTGGGGAGGGGGGGTGGAGTTTGCGCTGAACCTGTCAGCTAGGATGTTGGCAATGCCTGTGGGTTCAGTGCATTTTTTTGTCATTTTGGACTAATTCTGAGCATATCTGGGAATTCCCACCCAGGTTCCTAACATAACTAAAGAAAGCCTTGTGATTATCCTTAGTGTCCTGTGCAATTTTTCTCTCGAAGCTGGCCTTAGACGATTTTATGAGTGCCCTTAGTTTTTTGCTAATAATGATCAGAGATGCCTTCCCTTTTTGGGATTTTGCTCTATCATGTAGTAGCTTCCTCCTTCTATTGTATAGTTTGTTTATGGCTGGGGTCCACCAGACAGGACGTCTGCCTTTGGAGGATTGGGTCTTGGTTTTATTTGGGATTGCATGATCCATGCATTCCTGAAGGTGTTCATAGAATGCATTTATAAAGGATTCTGCAGTCTGGGCCGTATTTTCCACAGGCCCGGGGGCTTTGAAGGATTCCACCTCGGTTTTGAGGAGTGTGAAATTTGCTTTAGAGAAGTTTTTCACTGTGGTTTTCTGGGCAGGGGGTGGGGTCGGGATGTGAATATCCAGTGAGATCAGTTTATGGT
This sequence comes from Protopterus annectens, assembly GCF_019279795.1. Lineage (NCBI taxonomy): Eukaryota > Metazoa > Chordata > Ceratodontiformes > Protopteridae > Protopterus > Protopterus annectens. Next base: position 1,338,350,831 of record NC_056728.1, on the reverse strand, counting down.
CTGATCTTACCAGTGAGGGATGCACTTCTGGTCTGGAGCATAGAGTCCCCATGTTGGTGATGATCAGGTCCAGTATGTTTTCCCCTCTTGTGGGAGTGGTAACAAGTTGTTCCATAGCATTTGAGTTTATGAATTTTAGGAACCTTTGGGCTAGGGTGTTGGAGCTAGAGTAATGCTCCCAGTCTATGTTTGGGTAGTTGAAGTCGCTCAATATAATGGTGTTTGGAGAAACCTTCATATTTTTCAGTGTTCTCAGGAAGGCCGAGTGGAGTTCCTGGGTTTGGGAGGGTGGTCTGTAGCAGGCTATAAACTGGAAGGCAGTTTTACCCACTGTTAGTTGCACATGGATAGTCTCTGATGCTTCGTGCTTTGCCACCAACCTGGAGGTGTGGGTATCTTTGATGAATATCGATACTCCCCCTCCTTTTGTGGTTCGGTCCAAGTTTTGTGGCCGAAAAGCATGGTATGAGGTATAACCTGGTAGTGCTGGGGTGCTCTCGGGAGCCCTGAACCAGGTTTCTGTTACTGCACAGATATCGATGTTCTCCATGCTAAGGAGAGTTTCAAGTGCATGCATCTTGAGGTTTAGACTTCTGGCATTGAGTAACATTACTCTTAGTTTCTTATCCCTTGTGATACCTATGGAGGTGGGTTTGTCTTTTGAGCCTTGCCTAAAAAAGGCACTATGGGAGTAGCAAGAGCCTTTGCCAATATCTGAAAGCCCAGGGGTGACAGGTGCAAGCCGTCCCTAGCGAAGCATCGTGGCTTGTCGAGCATATCATCCCAGGCTGACAGGCATTGGATCCCCTTTGAATGGCACCAGTACTTAAGCCAATTGTTGAAATTGATCATCTTGTCTTCATATTGTGGCATCATTCTTGGTGAGGGTAAGATGCTACTCAAGGTCAGGGTCATACCGGCCTGGGCTACATGCTCAGGGAGCTCCTCTATGTCTCTTTTCATGTAGTCCAGGGAGGTACGTCTCAGGTCATTCACACCAGCATGGACAATGACTGAGTCATATTTGTACTTGCCTTTGAGTGACCTGAGTGCTTGTGTTATGTGGCGGATCCTAGCGCCCGACAGGCTGCTCACCGTGACCTTCTCCTTGTTCAGCCTGGTGAGTGGGACGTCAGTGTGCCTGACGATAGAGTCACCTATTACAAGTGTATCAAGTGTGTTGTTTAGCCTTAAGGGCTGTGACTGTTCGGCACACAGGCTTTGTGAGATATGTGTTGCACGTGTTTTGTTTTCAGGTAGCGGTTGCTTGGGTGTCTGCTTTGGAGGTCTCTGCTGCTTAGGTAGATCTTTATTTAGAGCCTCCGAGTATGTTTTTGTGTGATTATGTGTTTGGTTTGCTGTCGTGGTAGGTCTATGTGAGACTGGAATTGTAGGCAAGTGTGGTTTCCTTCTCCTCCTGACTGGTTATGCCAGTACTGAGTTGAGAGAGCTTAGCCTCCAGTTTGGCTATATGGTTGCATCTCTCACATGTGTTGGAATTTGTTGGGAGAAGGAGAGGGTTGTCTGTGTACATGAGGCAGTTGTAACATTGCCTCAAGATTCCCAGGTTCACCAGCTGGACCGGAGAGGAGATTGACAACTGACCTTTGAACATGCTAGAATAATATTGGGAATTCCTTTATAATTGAAAACAAGGGCCAATGGGGAGTGAGGGTGTAGTGCTTTTAATTTTTAGTGCTGACTTATATAATTGCTTTAGTGAGCAAGTGGCAGGTAACTTAAGTGCAATGTGTTACAGGTAACTTAAATGCAAAAACGACAAACAGTAACTTTCTTTCAAGTGAAACAAGGAAATAAATACAGTAAGCAATGCAGATATCACTAGTGATCCACAGAAGCACTGAGAAGCCGCGTATTAGGTGGAATTAGCGTTCCAGGGAAATAACAAGCAAACAAACAAAGCTAGATTCAGCAGGCCTGGATCTAGTCTATGCTACAGCAAACAAGGTGTACCAATTTCAGTAAGATACAGTTCAAATATTCAGGCACTATAAACCTTTAACCAGAAATTCCCAGCTCAGAGTTAAAATAAGAATAATCAGTCACGATTAACGTACTTACACATTACTATATTCTTGTCTATGCTGTAAAAAAACATCATCTGCTCAATGTTTTACTGAGAAGTTTGTAACTGGCTCCCTTTCATGTGAACAGCTGTTATTTCCCAAAAAAGGAGCATCAAAAGTGACAGATTAGAAAGGTGTGTGTGTGTGTGTGTGTGTGTGTGTGTGTGTGTGTGTGTGTGTGTGTGTGTGTGTGTGTGTGTGTGTGTGTAATTCCTGCCTATACAGTGAACAAGTATCAGCAAAATAACCATTTTTCAGACTTATTGGTTATTGAACTCCAAAATGGATCGAGCTGTTCCTGCCTACTGCAAAGTATTTCATGGCTTACAGTGACAGTCTACTGATGGAAAAGGAAAACAGTTCTGCTAAAAGTAGCTTAATGAAAAGAGTGATTTCATTTTCTTGTACTGTACATGCAACATTATATTTATGGTGGCTTCAGTCTACATTTTAAGGTTATGTGATAACATTTGACAATAAATAAAAAATGTCTGTGCCTATGATTACAAATATAGTTGTTAACATTCATACAAAAGGTAAAGTATTATGTCAGAAGGTAATAGAGTTAAAATAAGAATAAGCATGAAACTATCTTGAACAGAAAGTGTACATCGTAGGTGAGAAATATCCCATGTTGAGACATCTGTGATTCAGTGGATTCCCTGCAGGAATAAATGGTATCATTCATGATCCAGTTTTCAGTATTAATAGCCTGACAAAACACTTTTCCAGTCTTCAGCTGCAACTACTATTATGTATTTAAAACTACAAGTGTCAGCATACAGGTGGGTAGAGAATATCTGAGGCTTGAACCCTGTACCTTGGGTGCAGGTGGCAAGGGCCTGAATTCCCTACCCACCACCATTTGTAAAACATTTGCAGATTTTTGCCTCATATTTTTTCTGTTCTGTTCCTCATAAAATCTGTGGTTTCTGCATTTTTGCTTCCTCACACAGTTTGTGGTACAGTTATGCAGTGGTAGCATTGTTGCCTGACAGCAACAGGTTCTCTGGTTTGATTCTTGGGTGGGCTGCCTTCTTACTAAGACATGTGTCTAGAGTGTTTCTCCCAGGGCCTCTGCTGAAAATTGGCTTTTATAGGTTCATAGATTCATAGGTTCATAGGTTTGTAGATTAGTACTAAGGTAACTGCCCTTGCAAGCAGTTATAAGCCTAGCTAATTATCCCTTGTGAGATTCAAACCCTGCATCTTCTGTTTGTAAGGCAAACCCCTTAACCATTAGGCTACCCTCCCAACCCCCTTTTGTTCCAAGTCAGACTTTCCTGATTAACAAATATAAAACTGGCTTTTGTTCCAAGTCAGAGTAAGTTTATAAGATGGATATTTGACATTTGTCCCTGTTTTTGGGACTGTATTCCCCCATCACTGGGTTCATCCAGGTTTTTTGTGCTAAGGTTGATGAGAACTGAATTCACTGAATATGTTTGGGGGCTGTATTGCACCATTATTGGCTTTGTTCAGGTGTTTTGTGCTAAGAGGTTGACAGCTATGGTGAGAACTGAATTCACTAAATGATAACCATTTCAGTTTCAGTCTTCCTCTCTTTCCCAGGGTCCTGCGTTCAAGACTTGGCAGTGAAATGTATGGTGGTAACACAGTATTTTATTCTAGCAACTTTCCAGCAATATACAACCAATGTTTAAAATGTGTCCCTGTTTTTTGGGCTCCCCCCCCCCAATAAATGTTGGCTTTTTCCAGATTTCTTGTGCTGCAAAGTTCAGAGATACAGCTGAGTGTCAAGTAGATTTTACAAGGAGCTGAGAGCTGTAGGGGAGCAAATGTTTTGTACTTGCTTTTGATACAGAAGGCTGTGGGTTCTACTCCCACAGTAGGTAGATGCATTGCTGATACTATACTGTGTTGCAAAGGGGGTGGATGCTGCAGTTCTTCTTGACGAAGATACCTAGTAACTATGAACCTGTTTTCAGTTTGCCATCCATTTCCTATTGCAATATTACTAGCTTATCATTTTTTTAATGCAACATAGGCAATTTATTCCTCAAGGGCAACAGGCACTTTATTTGTAGATGAAACAATGAAATATAAAGTTGTTTGCTAGCAACAACCACTTCATTAGTTACAGATTTCTTTAAAGTGGAATTATTTAGATGACTTTTACTTCTTCAGAGATTGTGCATATTTACTGACACTGGTGGACTGTAGAAGTTTGAGTAGACTTTTATGATGGAAATGTTCTGAATTGGGCGGTTTTGTCATTATTGGTGCATGCATTTTGTTTCATTGTTTACTGGAAAAATGTTCAAAACAATACATTTAAAATGCCGTCTAACAACTGTAATGTATTGTACAAGGAATATAATTTAATGCAATCAGGAATGTGTATCAAAGAGCACGTGTATGTTTCGTGTGCAAGGGGCCTGTGATTTGAAAACAGCCCAAAGTTAATCTTTATCTGACACTGGCAAAATTTATTTTCTTTGAATGTGGGTTTCAATGCGGTTTCAATGAATGTGAGTTTCAAGGGCAGAGAAGTTTTAATGCTAAGTCTATTTTCATTGTGAGACTGCATTGCTTTGTTTAGCAGATATCTATTAGTGTTTGTGCTGTAAAATGCAAATTAAAACTTTCAAATGAAATCCAAATCATCACAGAAGTAAAGCAGTATGCACATTACAGTGTTTATGGTAAATGTGGTGAAATAACCAAGGAATGGGACATTGGAATGGCTGCAGGGGGGGGAGGCTCCATATGACCATGATTTTGTGAGGGTGGAAGGGCAGCAAACTCAAAGACAGCCCTGGCTGAACTATACCTCTCAACTTTCCAGATTTTTGCAGAATGAATATATTTTTGCTTCTTATTTTTGGTTTGTTCCTCATAAAATTTGTGGTTTTCTGGCAAATAATTTAGGAATGAAGTCACTAAATAATGACAGACATTGAGTTTCAGATGTCATAACTTTCAGAAAAATGCATGCTAAAGCAAGACCTGTTATTCTATCAACTTTCTTAAGTTTACACAAAAGCAATTTTTAGTACTGTTTGTATGTTCCCCCCAATATATTTGGCCTTGTCCAGATTTCCTGCATTAAGAGGTTGAGAGGTATGTGCAAATAAATCGCTTTATAGAATTAGGAATATCCAAACCTCTCAACTGTCCCCAATTTTGGTTCAAAATGTTGCTCTCCTCCTAATAATCCCTCCGCAAAATGGCAATTTTGGAAGAAAACGTGGAGGATTTACAATTATAAATAAGTGTAATGATCAAAGTTATAGATTACCTTTATTTCAGAAATGCATGTAGATTATCTTATTTTGTCAGCTGCTCAAGTTAACAGTACTAATAATAAAAAGGTGTCCCTTCTTTGACAAGTTCCCAGCTGTATTTTGTGGCAATTTTATATTTTTGCATCACATTTTTTGGTCAGTTTTTCATATAATTGTGGTTTTCTGGCAAATTAGTGGAAAATCATTAAAGATTGAAGTTAGAAAATAATGGCAGACATTTAAGTTTCAGATTTCATACCCTTCAGAAAATTCATACTAATGCAAGACCTACTACTATTCTATTATCTTTCTAAGTTTATAAGAGCAATATTTAAAAATTGTCCTTATTTTTGGGTCTGTGTACCACTTCTGTGTATAGCTTTATCCAGATTTCTTGCTCCAAGGTTGAGAGGTATGAGTGTCAGAGCCATCACCGTCAGCCAGAGACATCTCAAATTGTGACATACTTGTTGCACCCCACTCTCCTATGTAGTGACTCTGGATGTGTCCAAGCAAGGTAAGGAGTAGTTATGCAGTGTAAGTGTGCAGAGTAGTCCCCCATCCAAAGTAGACACAAGTACAACAGTGGCTTTTCATCTGTCCTTGATTTTGCAGAATTTTCTGGTTTTCTGTCATATTTTTATACTGTTAATTTATGTTTCTTATTATTCAGAAAATGCATGCTGTCGCAGTGCCCTGTTGCTCTGTTTTTAAGTAGCAATGCTTTAATGACCATCAGGTAAGCTTGGCTGAGATTATAAGATGCAAGTAAGCTTTAATAAGCATACTGTTAATGAACTACCAACATTGAAAACCTTTTTGTTGTTGCCATGTAGAGAATATTTACATATCTAGATAACGTATAAGCCTTAGGTATTGAAATGCATATGACAGTATTTGTAATAAAGGACAGGATTACAGTATTTTCAGAAGCTCATTACATTTGTTGGAGACTTGCAGTCCTCTTTACAGGCTTTACCCGTAAACTAAACAGAATGCCAATCTATCATGTGTGGTCCATAACTTGTGCAGTAATCCTTTAAGCAATTTATCTTGAGCTTGTTTCTTGTTTGCTGTTCATTTTTTACTTTGATCATGTCTTCCCCATTAAACAAGTAGATTGCTGTTGTCAGGCAGCAGGTCTTTTTTGGATAAGAAACATTTTTACAAGTGGGAGTATGACAGAGACTGTTACTTTCAGCATGATACTTGGTAATTTTATAAAGCTGAATATAAATTATAATTAGAACTGCAGTGCAAGGAGAAGTTGTTTGAGTTCAGTGCTGCTTGTTTTTTTATACTTAATTTTGACTGGCATTCCAGTAATGTATTTAACAAGTAATTTATTTTTTCATGCCTTACAACCTTTGTGTTTCCATCTAGATATTAAGTAAGCTGTCATGTAGTCAATGCATTGAAATATTTTTTTTCTACACTTCATTTTCTCTTGATTGGACTCTTGTAATGACGGTTTGGCACCCAGGGCAGTGTATTTAATTAAAGTTCCAGTTGTTGTGATTTTGAGCATAGCTCCACCCCTTTCTAGTTGGTCACACCCCTTCCCATTGGCCCCACCCATTCAGCTGTCTCCTGCAGCCCCCCCTTTAATTTGAAGTTACCAGCCGCCACTGTCTTTAGTGATTTGAAGTTTTATACCTTCGAGATTATAATATACACCCTTTCATATATACCAACTCTAAGATCACATAACAGCAGGAAGAAGGCAAATATATATGTGTGTGCACAGTAATTTGTCATTGGTTCCTGTGTCCAAGATATAGAAGGCATAGTCATTTGTTGAAGTTCTTAGATTCATATGTTCATAGGTGTTTACTAGGCTAACAAACCCAAGGGCCTTTTTAAGCCTAGCCATGCATCCCAAATCTCTGACATGTTCTGGTACCCTTGATAAGTGTAAGCAGGGGCTTAGGAGGTTAAACATTTACAAACAGGGGCCTGGGAGATTAACTATTTATGGGCTGTCTGGTTCCATTAGAGACATAGGTGCCAAACCAAGGTTGAATTTCCCCCATCCAATTGTCCAAGTTGCACTTGAATTAGGTTGATGAGAAACTCTGTTTCTCATGGATGATGAGCTTGTTCAAGAGAAGGGGTAGTCTCTGGTATACATACCTGTCTCTCAAGCAGGTCCTATTTATCTCACAGGCAAGGTTTAAGTCTTTAAACTGGGAAATTCTACTGTTGTTCATTTTGTGGATATGCAGGAGGTCCATCAGAATGGGGTCCACCATTGCCTTGTATGCCAAGCATAAATATCCCCTCAAAGCATGTAGAAGACAGAATACAGGGATAGAGCCTTGAGGAAGTCTGCATAGGACATGCTACTTCCACCCGTATTCTTTTAGCGAGGAACCACTTTGGACATTCTGACTGTTGGATATGTCTGGTTATGTAAATACTGAAGGGGCATTGTACTCAATGACCGGTCTGACGACTGGCAAATAAAGTGGAACAATGACTTACTTGGACCTAGATGCCATACTTTTGTTTATATGTTGCACAACATAGAATGCTTTCATCACTACTTTAGACATGTGATGGTCAAAGGCTAGATTACTATCTATGTGTATCCCCAAGTCCATGACTACTGGGTCAACTCTTAGGGGTGTGGTGTCAATATGATAGTGACCAGGAGTGGATGACTTCCCAGAGGATACTATTATGCATTTCTTGGCATGTAATTTTAGTCCGTGGCTCTGGCACCAGTTGTCTGTGTCAGCCCTTCCTGGAGAACATCTGTGTCAGTGTGGGATTCAATGACAGCTTCTAATTTGTAATTATCTGCTAAATTAGTCAGCCAGAGGCCGTTGACATTGGCCTTGTCCTTAGAGAGTTAAATTCTGAAAAACGTAGTCCCAGGACCAATCCCTGAGGGACTCTGCTTGTGACTGTCCTCTCTGTAGAGGTAGACTCCCCAGTTCTAACTTCTGGGTCCTACCAATGACCTAGCTGGCTATCCACTTGGTGACATAAGAGTCTGTACCTAACCTCTTGAGTTTGTCAACAATGCCCATGTGGGGTATTATGTCAAATCCCTCGACCAAGTCAAGGTAGGCAGTATGAGACATTTTTGGCCTCATCTATTGTTTTGGTGACCTTCCCAAAGAAATCCACCAGGTTGACTAGGCATGACCTGCCCTTGATGAAACCAAATTGGGTTGAGTCCAGTGTCTGAAGGTTTCCTATGTCATTACTGATCATTTCCATGATAGTTCTTTCCATGGCTTTGCCTGGAAAGAATATAGACAAACTAAGTTCTAGACAAACTAAGACTACCATTTGCAAAAGGCAGAAAATCAATAAAAGGGGTAGATAATGGACTGGTGAGTTAGTGGTTCTGCAAAGTTTATGGCTCTTTGCTTTGAATACCATCATGCAAATAAGCATATTGGAACAGTTTTGTCGTTCTTTACTAATGAGCAGTCTATTCTCATCAGAGATGTGTGATGTCCTTGGTTAGGTGCAGAAAGGGTACATCTAGAAATTCTATGGGGTAATATCTACAAAGTAAACTTTTTATCAGATACTTAGAAAAGCAAAGGCTGGGCACACTCTAAATGGAGCATTTAGTATCCCTTTTGAAATACAATACCAAGCTTTTGTATTCAAAATCAAATCACAGTAGAGTAATTCAGTCATTCACTGAGCTAATTCATTACATGGTGGAGGTGTGCATTCACATATAATGTCCAGTAAAATGACAAGGTGTCTGCACAATGAGAAGTTTTCTGTGGTATATTCTATGATGTGAATGCACAGGATATATGAATGAGATTTGCCTCTGTACTCTCAGCTGGTCTCTCTGATTGACTGCAATGCACTGTCATACTAAATCTTCATATAGTAACAAAACAGGTCATGATGCAGTGATTAAGTATATTTGTTATGTGACAGAACAGTATGCAGACCTACACAGATTTGTTTCTGTACAGTACGATGCAATGAGCTACAGTGCAAGTCTAGGTCAGTGATCATATGTATTGTAGCACTTTGGCTATAGAAAATGTCCATCTGATTTTAAATGTGTTTTCAGAATGTGTGGAGTGTGGAACATTCTCACAGCAAATACCTAAATCATAAAGTCTTAACTGACAATTATTGGTGTATAAAGTGGAGTAGCCTGGAGAGGTAAACTCAGGAAGTTAGTTCTACACTGTAAGACATTCTGAAGGGGAAACCCTAGTGGCATGGAGAGAGACAGTCAAACTGGGATTAATCTGTGGATTACACCTTGTTTTAGAACTAAAAGTATGGTATGGAAGAGACCTGCTGGCTTGGGCTTTCTTTTGGTTATAATGCAGCCTGTAACTAGGAAGGGCAATGTGGATTGGATGCTATTATGAAGGCACTGTTTTATTTTTGAAACTGTGCAACCAAGTGGGCTGATATTTTAGCTTGTGGAATTTGAATAAGCCTGTTCTTTACATATGTACTGACAACGATGTCTTTTTGGAACTTACACTTTTATGGAATATGAGCAATTGGCCAAATTTTGTCAAAAAAACAGTTATCCAATTACCTCTGCTGCCAAGTGCAAACCATATTTGGACTATAAATTCCCTTTATACATCATTTGTTGTTTCTGTTATAGTTAACTGTTGTTCACAATCACAGAGAAATTATTGTGAAAAAATTGGGGGCTCACAGTTGAGGACTGACCAGAAGCTGGTGCAGCTGATTATGCAGACCAACATTGCTGCCAACTCCATGACTGTGCTATCTCTGAAGAAACTAGCCAGACAAGATGACGTGGAATCGTATTTAGTGACATTTTAATGGTATATTTCCAAAGAGAAGGAGCGGAGCAGACTAGACTGGAATCCTGTTATTCAAACTGACAGGAGAGGCACTGAAAATGTATATAGACATGAATGAGGCTGATTGCATAGACTATGAAAATTAAAAAAAAAAAAACTTTTAAGCAGGGCTTGCATAATCCCCTGAAGTACAAGCTATAAAGCATCAAAACTGGACTTTTAACATAGATAGTTGTGAACCTAATAGCAACAGTAAAAAAAAAAAAATTAGAAATTGTATCATTAAGCAGGTTTAAAAGAGATTTGCCAAGTAATATAAGAAAATTTGTCCTGCAAAATGATCACAAGAAATGGGTTAACCAACTACCTTTCGTTTATGCTTATTATTTAATGACATAATATTTAAAAAATGAATTGTCTGCTACAAAGATTCAAACTACAGTAAGAAATATGTCTATTGTGAATAAAAACAGCAAGTAATATGTTATTGTTTTACAAAATGCAGAGATAGGGGTCACATTGTCAAGCAATGAACAAAAAACAATACCACTGATAGTACTGTGAAACCTGACATGCACACTTAAAGTTGATCCAATATCTATGTTAACTGTTTCAGCCCTGTGTCATTGTTGGTAAAATATGTTATATTTTTAGAATAAAAGGAAGTTGATGCTCTGCTAGATTTTGGAAGCATGATTTCTCTTGACAGGAGTACCCTAGTTTATAAGCATAAAGTTAGTAGCCAAAAAGTAGGGGTATTATTCATTTATGGTGACAGTAAAAAGTATCTCCTTATGTATGTGAAAATTATTCCTTGATTTTCATGATGTAATATTAGGGGAAAACTTTTCTGATTTAAAAGCAGTATGGAAAATATAGTAAGATGATGAAGAATAGACACAGTGTGGCAAATTGATGCACCAATTTAGCATAAGAGTTGAGGGGGACTCAAGACAGTGTCCCTAACACAGAGATTCAGAATCAAAATCAGGAGAAGGGAGTAGGTATAGCAACTACAAAATTAATCAGAACTGGTTGTGGTTAGACAGTGAAAAGGATCCTGTCTGTTATCAAAAGCATGCCCTAGTGACAGTACAACAGAAATCTAAAACTGCAAGGGATATCAGCATAGAAAATGAAAAAAACCCCCAAAAAACAGTCAATATAAAGCAGAAGTCAGAAGGAGACTTACATGAACAATTAGTGCAGATTCTCAGACAAACATAAAAAAGAAAGGCACTTGGATGACAACTTGTAGAACAAACTGAGTGCAGAAGGTAAGATAAGCAGAAAAATACAGAGTTTTGAGTCTATTTCTGCTGGTGTAAACCGGATAAATTAATTGCAGTTGGGCTATAGACAGCAAGAATTTGAGAAAAATAAAACTGATTATAAATTTTGTTCTGGCATACCCTTTGTAGTTAGGGGGTAAGATAGAAAAGGAATAGAAAGTGAGAGGGTGAAATCCATTTCCACTGAGTTAGATGGACAGCAACATATAAGCAAAGAGAGCACTCAATAGAGCTGTGTTAGTAGCCAAGGCAGTAAAGCAGAAACTGATTCTTCTCTAAAGGTGCTATTCGCAGATGAAGACACAGGAGGAACTCCAGCTGGGGCCATGAGTGTAGCCAGTGCAAGCATTTGTTTCACAGCTGTAAGCAGAGTCTGGGAAAGGCCTGTAGACTGGGACTTTGTTTATAAGACAGTCTGTAACCTGGAAAGGTTGTGTGGACAAGACTCTGTTTTGTTTTTAAAACTGCAAAACCAAGATTGCTAATATTTTAGTTTGTGAAATTTGAATAAACGTTTTTACATATGCCCTAACTCCTAAATCCTGATACAGAAAGATCTAGATGAAAGTCTTTCATATAGTGTGCATGGCGGGGGGGGGGGGGTATGGTGATGGGTATTATGCATATACATAAGTTGCAGTGTTAGTTATACAGAATAGTGCTACTGGATGCTGTCATTTTGGATGCACATTTAGTCTTTTTGTACAACAATGTATACTGATGCATGACAGAATTCAATGTTCTGCAGGGATCCATTAAGATTGCTTTTCCTCTGAAGAATTAGCATGCACAGTGGAAAAACCCTTTGCTGCAATTCCAAAGAATTTTGATTGGTTTATCACTACTTTGATGAGAGAATGCTGCTTTAAAATCAAATGTGATCTTTTGTTGTGTTTTTGTGTATTTGTGGCATCTTGTATTATTAAAATGACATTTGTGATATTGCACATACTCTTGTGGGTGTTCTCTGTTTCAGTCGAAGTATGATACTTTACTCCTGATGTATACTGGAAATGTAGCTTTTGGCTATGGTGCAGGTAACCCATGACATCATGTGACAATACATCGGCCTCTTCCAAAGATTTTCCAAACACGTGAGAATACTTTTCTGGATTATCCAAAAACAGAGACCAAAATACTGGTTTAAGTTTGTTCGGAAAATGAATCCATCAATTATGTTTTTGTATTTTTTCTCGATATACTGGGATATTTGTCTATGAGATGATTGTGAAATCATTGAAAATGTAGGTAGCAAAATGGGAAATATTGATTTTCTTCTTATTTTATAGTATTGCAGTTGCAAAGTTCAGGCTTCTGTACTGTTGTTAGCATGCATTTGATTGTTATCCTATGGTGCCTTGTTTTCTGTGATAAATGTTCAGAGAACAACTTGTCTGTTGTATTTGACAGTTATGTGTTTTTGTGTTACCATATGCTCTTACCTGAGAATAACAGTAAGGATTTATTTCTGCTGGGTTTGACCTTACATGTTGCTGTAGTTATAAATGTTACTTAGGCTGCTGTTCTGTTCAATTCCCACAACACTTACCATATATTGTGAAGTGATGTACTACTTGTGAGCCACTGGTTATGACAAATGTTGTCTTGTGTGTTATGCATGACTCCTCTTTTTGCTCCTGGTTTCAGTCTAGAAAATATTAGCTTCCCTTCCCAGCTCATAGCCAGTGTGGTTTAGTGAGAAAGGGCAAAATGTAGTTGTTGAGGGCTTACATTAGCACACTTTGCCAGGAATTCTTAGGAATACACTGCATGTCAGGTACTGCAGTAGAGGTTATACAAAGGTATCTAGATGGTGGCACAGCATGCGTCTGAGCAGCTATCTGTGGTCTAATGTGGAAAGCCAAGATGAAACATCACAACCCAGCTAGCAGAGCAGAGCAACAGGTAAATTTCTGAGCAAGAGACTGGCCATGAGCTGACTATTGTGAAACTCATGAGAGTAGATGGCTATAAGTAGTGTTAGTCGATAGGTGGAAAGGCAGACTGTCTCTAAGCACTGCACTGTTATAATTTCATGCAGCACACTGTTAAAGCCTGCTGGATGGTGTCCAGTTATCTTGGTACTAATTTATTCCACAAAAAGGGAGGAAAAAGGTGTATAGAGCTGTAAGAAAAATAAGAAACATAGCAAGCTAAAGTACACACAGTAGGGAAGAAAAAGGAAAAGCAGATGGGGGCAGGCAGAGCACATTTTTTATACAGATAGGCACCCATTATATATATATATATATATATATATATATATATATATATATATATATATATATATATATATATATATATATATATATATATATATATATATGGAAAAAGAAGGGATAATGGGAAGAATGATAAACAACCAAGGGGAAGAAAGTTGAGAAAGAGTAGTCAGCAGGGACATATAAACACAAAAGAGTACAAATATCCACTCACTAAAGGAGGGGACATTGGGTAGACAGAGACAAACAAAGGGTGGATAAAGTGTAACTGGGACGTATAGACAGTACTCAATAGTACGTTATACCACAATAAGATGGGGATACACCTGGATTGAGACAGGCTGGGGGTACGGGTATCCTGATAAACTGTAATTGTTATTCTTAGCCTCTTAGTTTTGATTAAGTACTTGGGCTTCAAAATAGTTATCTTAAATAAAGAAGGTTTATGATCTACACTCCTGTGGCAGGAGAGGTAGCTTACACCTTTCTGAGTCAAGAATTGCTGGTTGAAGGCTTGTTTGTTATTTTAAAAACGTGTTACTTTTGGTTTAAGCTCTTGGGCACCAAGCCAGTTATTTTACATTAAGAAGGTTTGTGGCCTACACTCTTGAGGGAGGAGAGGGTAGACTCCACCCTTCTGAGCTGGGAATTGCTGGTGAAGGCTTAATTTGCCTGTTATTCTAAGTGTCTTTGTTCTGATTTAAGCACTTGGGCTCTAAAACAGTTATTTTACATTAGGAAGATTTGTGGTCTGCGCTCTTGTGGCAGGAGAGGATAGCCTACACCCTTCTGAGCTGGATATTACTAGTAAAGGCTTATTGTGTTATTCTAAAAGTATCTTAGTTCTGGTTTAAGCATCCGGTCCCCAAACCCGTTATTTTATATTAAGAAGGTTTGTGATCCACACTCTTGTGGGAGCTCATAGCTGGGAATTCCTGGTGAAAGCTTATTGTACCTGTAATTATAAGTGTTTTTGTTCTGGTTTATGTACTTGGGCTCCAAACTAGTTATTTTGCATTATGGAGGTTTGTGCTCTACACTCATGTGACATTACTGCCTACAAAGATGTTTTTAACTACTAGAGCATCTGGTTTGCTCACAGCTGAATGCTGCTCATGATGTTCCTGGTCTTATTGATTTGTTCAGTATTTAAGTTTTCCTCACTCCTCCCTAGTAGACCAGGAGCTATGGATATACACTTCCTGACTCTCTGTGGCCAGTCTGGTTGAGATGGGTATTCTGAGGCATTGTAACAATTGCCTCATGTACCCTGGCAACTCACTTATTCTTAATAAAATGGATGCAGTATCTGAGAAGTGTAAATACACTTTAACACTGGATGCAAAACTTTCTCAAGCAACCAAAACTAATCCTATAGGGGTTATCAGTGACACTTGCACCATGCCTACTGCACAGGGTAAAGACCCAACACATAAAACTACTTATGCTGAGGCACTTACAGGTAACCTTCCTAAAATGCTAAGACCTGCTGCACAGTACAGTCAAAGAAAGGGTCCTCAGCCATCACTTAAACACTCCATTAAAACACCACCCATAGCTACAAATAGTAACACTGTATCCAGTACCTCCACTGCTAAGCCCTTAAGGCAAATCAGCACACAGGCACATTTCCTGATCATTTGTTATCTATGGTGAGGCACACCAATGTCCCCCTCAGGATTAGGATCCATCAAGTCACACAGGCACTCAAGTCATTGAACCACAGGTACCAGTAGGACTCTGTCATAGTCCATGTGGGTGTTAATGACCTGAAATGTACCTCCCTTGACTATATGAAGTGATACATGATCAAGCTCATTAATTATGTGTCTCAGGCAGGTATGAGCCTAGCACTGAGCAGCATTTGACCTTCTCCAAGGATGATGCCACGTTACCAACAGAAAATGATTGATTTTAACAACTGGCTTAGCTTCTGGTGTCAGTCCGGGGGAGTACAATATTTGATGGCCTGGGAGGACATGGTTGACAGACCACGCTGCTTTGCCATGGATGGTCTGCATTTATCCCCTCTAGGCTTTCAGATATTGGCAGAGGCCTTTTCCACCCTCATAGTGCCATTCTTAGGCAATGCCAAAGTGATAAACCTACAGACTTACGTGGACCTATGAAGTTATAGCTAAAGGTGGTACTGCTCAGTGCTAGAAATCTTAACAAGAAACTCCATTCCCTGCAAGCCTTCCTTTCCATGGAGAGTGTAGACATCTATGTAGTAACAAAAACATGGTTTAAAGTTGCTGAGAGTACCCCAGCAGTGCAAGGTTATAATGCCTTTTACACCTTTAGACCAGCTACTGCACAGGAGGGAACTAAAGATGGAGGAGCATCAGTCTATATTAAAAGCAATGTCATATCCAGACTAGTTAAAGTGTATGACCCACTGGAACTCATACTTGTGCAACTCACCATAAACAGGGTCTTATACATATCCTTGCAACATATGGATCCCCCATCCATGCCCCAGGAAACCCATACTACCTCTCTCAATGTACAAGAGTCCCTCACCATTCAACCCAATACAATATTTATGGGGGATCTCAACTATCCCTCTATAGATTGGGAATCCTACACTACTTCTAATACACAAGCCCAGTGATTTGTAAATGTTGTTAATACCAACATCCTGGAACAGTTGGGATATTCTCCTACTAGGGGTACAAACATCCTTGACCTTGTGCTCATTGTGCTCATGAACATGGGGGGGGGGAGCTGATGTTTCTGACCCAATGCAATATATATTAGCTCATCAGATCTGTCCATGAGGCAGTATTACTTTGAATAAAAATTAAATTTGGAGATCCAGCAAAACCAAAAACCTTTAGGAACTATTTCAAAGTTAGCATCTCTCTCTACTAAGCAACACCTTGGTTAAATTCCAAGTGCCCCCAAACCCAGTAAACACCATAGCATACACTGTGCTATTCACAAAATCTCTGTACAGCCGTATTGATAGCTGTATAGAGTAAACCGTGCCTATTTGCATTAAGAATAAGACAAACACAAAAAAGCCACCCTGGTGGAATCACAATATCAATTGGTTATACAACAAAAGAAAACAATCTTGGCTGAGTGTAGGAGGAACAAAGCTATACATCCTAAAAGCGCCCCTGACCAATCTAAGCAGGCAGCTAAGAGGGTTAATTAATGCTTCAAAGGCCAAATTTGAAGAAAAAATAGCTCTTAAGGCAAAGGACAACCACAAAGCTTTCTACAGCTATGTCCATAACCTCAGAGGAAGTACATAACAAAGAACTTATTGTAAATGGCAAGACCCACACTGAACTGGAGGCCATTGCCAATCTGGCTTTTGGGTTCAGCTCCAATTTCTACCCCACTCCCCCCAGATAGTCCAATAGAAATCCCACATAACACAATTCCCCAAACCATTACTAGAGAACAAGTCATCAATACACATTCCAGTGCTAGAAACACTGCATCAATGGGCCCTGATAACATCCCGGGATGTTTAATAAGTAGCATGAAACATGACCTTTCTGGCCCACTTGAATCACTTTTCAACTTGAGCCTTCAGTCAGGTTTTGTGCTCAGAGAATGGACGATGGCTATAGTAATTCCCCTGCACAAAGGAGGTCTGACCACTGATCTGAGTAACTAAAGGCCCATAAGTCTTACCATCATCACGTTAGGCCATGGAAAGAATTATCATGGATAGTATAAATGAGGACATAGGTAATCTGCAAATGCTGGACCCATCACAGTTCAACTTTGTTAAAGGAAAGTCATGCCTATTAAATCTGGTGAACTTTTTTGAGAGGGTCACCAAAGCACTGGATGAAGATAAGACTGTGCATACAGCTTACCTTGACCTGGCCAAGGCTTTTGATATAATACTCCACTTAGGCATTATAGACATGCTCAATAATTTAGGTATAAATCCTTTTATCACCAGTTGTATTGCCAGCTGGCTCACTGATACAACCCAGGAGGTCAAAATAAGTGAGGCCACCTCCACCAAGAGACCCATCACTAACGGAGTCCCTCAGAGTTCAGTACTGAGCCCGCTCCTTTTTGACATCTATTTCTCTGCAATGGAAGTAAATGCTGAAGATTTATGGCTGACTAAGTTTGCAGATGATTGCAAGCTGGGGGTTATCATCAATTCCCCTGCATATACTGGCATTCTTCAAGAAGGTCTCTCTCTAACTAACAGATGGTGCTAAGTCATAGTCTTAATCTCATTGGTAAGAAATGCATAATTGTACCCTTTGGGAAGTCAATGATCCTGGCTAATTACCATGTTGATAATACACCTCCAAATATCGACCCAGTGGTCAGGGAGCTGGGTACACACGTAGCCAGTAGCCTTACCTTCAACAGCCACATGGCCACAGTGGTGAGGAAATACTTTTATGCTGTGCAGCTTATAAGTAAGGGCATTGCATCTAGGTCCAAATAGATTATTACCCCACTTTACTCAGCCCTTATCAGACTAATCATAGGTACAAATCTCCCTTTGGTATATACCTAACCAGGCATATGTAGCAACTAGAACGACCGAAAAAGTTCCTTACAAAAAGAATGCAAGGCATAACAAACCTGCCTTATGCAGAGTGCCTTCAAGCCCTTTCCCTCTACTCAGTCTCCTACAGATTGCTGAGGGGTGGTTATCTACGCCTGGCTTACAAGGCATCTGCAAACCCCACACTTAAGAATCTCTTACATATTCATAAGTCAAAGAGTACCAGAAATACACTGTCTAGGGACTTGAATTTTGTCTGTGACTTAAACAGAGCATGCTGGAGAGACAGATATGTGTCCCAGAGACTGCCCCTCCTATGAAACAGGGTTCCTATCCACTTGAAGCTGAATTCATCTATTACCTAGTTTAACCACAACCTAGGCCAGTGGATGGGAAATAGGAAATTTACACTAGGCCTGGCACCCATGTCCCTTATGGACAGAGGTAGCTTATAAATTCGTAGCCCTCAATGTCCTATTTGGATGCAGGACATCATTATTCTTTCTGGAAAAGTTGTCTAGGCTTAGAAAAGCCCCCCGGGTTGTTAGCCTAGTAACAGTCTATGAATCTATGAATCTATGAATAACAGGCTAGCCTCAATATATGACAAATCCTGGTCTAAAACATGCTGAAGTAAAGCTGCACTACCTGTAGACTGGACACCTAACTTGTACTGTTTAAACAAAGAGTAGAAGGATGTCCAAGTGCTAGTCTCACACTTTCATGAGATGCATTCTCAGTAAAGACTGCAGGGATAGACTCTGCCCTACTGTATAATTAGATAAGTATTTAAGATCTGGTTGGTGTCTGGATGCAGCTGTTTTTCTTTGTTAAAGAAACAGACAGATGATTAAGTAGCTTAATATGTTTTGTGCTTTTAGGGGAATAGCTGAAGAGCCTATGTACACCCGCACTATGAAATATTCTTTTCTCTTTCTTTGCTTGCTTAGAAAAGAGGGTGAATAGACTGCTTCAGTTATTTGTTTTCATTTATCCTATGCTGACCGACTTAGTTGCTACTTTTCAGGGGAGATCTGAGGTGGTATTTCTACTACTACTACTACTGGGGACATTCGGCCAGGGCATCAGGGACCTTCCTTTACTCTTTTTGATAGGTGTCTTGGGATCTTTTACATTGACCTGAGCTACCACCAGCTCAATAAGACGGAGCCTTAGTGCAGAGTGTCATCCAAAGGATAATATCAACCTTTGACATTAAGGTTGGGTTTGTTCTTAATAAGCATGTCCCAAAGGAAAACTGCATGGCTCTTTACACTTTAGCCTTTGTGGCTCAGAAATCCCTCTAGCTTACATGACTGCTAACTTGTGGGAAAGTCAGGTGAATTCAAAAGGAGGAAGCATTCACTGACAATGCTTAAATCCTTTCCATTTTCTGCTGGATGTCTTGGAGGACTTAGGTAAAGCACCCACTTCAAAATAATGTTTTATAACAAACTCCATTGCTGTGCCTGAAAAGTCAAACATATGGACTGAAACAGTAGGTGTAACTTGATGGATGAATAAGCCAAGCCTGAACTGAATAAAGATGTTAAATATTCTAAAACATGAGGAAATGAACAAACAGAAAGTCCTTATCTTTTGTTTTCCCATCAGTGAAAAAATATGGTCTGTTTAGTGAATTATCCTTTCTTATTGCTTAGTATTTGGCAAATTAACTTCCTTTAAAATAGACAATGCCTCTGGTGGAAAAAAGTGGAGATTTGGCATTATTCATAATACAAATGCATTATTAAATTATGGCATTTCTTTATGAAATGAAACAATAATATTATGCTACAACACTGTCTACATTGGTATTCTGTGTTTGTGATTTTTATTCCATCTGCATTATTCAAAAATAAATGTCATCTTCTCATTAAAACTAATACAGACACAGAAGAAGACAGTACATTCGTAGTTCAGTACCCTCTAACATTTCATCGCTGCAGCAATTGATAAGCCTTTTTCTAATATTCTCCATCATCTCCTGCAAGAACTAGCTTCCCACTGAGCACCCTATTTAACCACAGCCTAATTACAGGCTTCATTCTAGAAGAGTGGAGAACTGCCAATGTAACCCCCTT
Source organism: Protopterus annectens (assembly GCF_019279795.1). NCBI lineage: Eukaryota > Metazoa > Chordata > Ceratodontiformes > Protopteridae > Protopterus > Protopterus annectens. The sequence goes on along the minus strand of NC_056728.1, from coordinate 1,338,330,622 downwards.
GCACAAAGATGGTGTCACTACTGACCTGGTAAACTATCGCCCCATTAGCTTGACAAGTCTAATCTGTAAAGCCATGGAGCGCATTATTATGGATCTCATAAACAAAGACATAGGCAATTTCCAAGCACTTGACCCCACCCAGTTCAGATTCGTCAGGGGCAGATCTTGCCTGTTGAATCTGGTTGACTTCTTTGAGACTGTCACCAATGCTCTGGATGAGGGAAAGTCAGTACATACAGCTTACTTTGACTTAGCTAAGGCAGTTGACACAATCCCCCACTGGAGCATCAACAAAAAGCTAACTCAACTTGGCGTAAATCCCTAACTCCTCAGGTGGGTGGCCAACTGGCTCACCAATAGGACCCACAAGGTCAAAATAGATGCCACCACCTCCGATAGCAGACCTGTCACTAGTGGTGTTCCTCAGGTATCTGTTCTGGGACCCCTATTGTTTGGCATCTACTTCTCAGAGGTCTAGGCAAAGACAAAGGGTCTGCTGCTGACCAAGTTTTGCGGATGACTGTAAGTTTGATGCTGTCATTGACTCCCCAAATGATGTTAGCATACTGCAAGAGGGTTTTACAGCAACAAATGAATGGTGTCAAAGTCATGGCCTTAAGTTAAATGCAAAAAAATGTATTATCATACCATTTGGCAAAAACATGGCCCCTGCTGATTACCACATCAACGACAATCCCCTTAGCACACAACCTGCGGTGAGAGACCTGGGTACTCAGGTTGACAACAATCTCACATTCGACCATCATGTAGCGGCAGTGGTCAGAAAAGCCTTTTACTTGGTTCATTTAATAAGTAAAGGGAATGCATCCAGAAAAAAGGAGGTTATTATCTCTCTGTACTCCTCCCTCACTAGGCCTGTAATTGAGTATAACACCCCATTTGGTATGTACCTCTCCAAACACCTGCACAACACCTGCACCAACTGGAAAGGCCACAGAAACACCTCACAAAGAGAATCCATGTCCTCCAACACTTGTCCTATGTGGCAGGCTCAGATCACTATCACTCTACTTGGTTTCATACAGATCGCTTGGAGGTGATCTGTGTCTCGCCTACAAGGCAATATCAGACCCTGCCCTACTAGAGATAATCCATATCCGTAAGTCTAACTCCTCACGCATTACCTGCTCAAAAGGCCAAAATCTAATATGCGACATCAACAAAACCTGCTGGAAAGACAGGTTTGTCTCCCAGAGACTGCCCTGTCTCTGGAAGTGACTTCACATACATGTCAAACAAGCGCAACATTGATGAGTGCATGGAAAACCACAAATTTGTCCCTCATTGACAGGGGTGACGTGCTGAATAATGTTTCTTTTTCGGGGATAAACTCTTGGCTAGGCTTGTAAGGGGCACAGTGCCATTAGCCTAGTAACCACCTATGATCCTATGATCTTATGACTTACTGCACACAATGATGAAAGGATGAATTTGTCCCTAAAATGGTTGCTCCTATACCTGTTACCCCTTAAGAAGTTGCATAAATCCAGACCTGCATTGCACAAAATACTAGATGTTCAAAGGTGCCCAATTCACAAATTATAGAAGATAACATTAAACAAAAGCTGACAAAACAGGTAAAATAATAAAGTCATACCTGTTGCACTAAGATGATTTACGAGGCAATTATTCTCAGTTCATGATAAAACATATGAAAAATATATTTCTTTTTCTTCCCAGTAACTGAGATTAGCAAGGAAACACAAAAATGAATAGTTTGAATATACCTGGCATTTGTGTACCCATTATTTCTTTTTTAATAGTACCATATGCATATCAGTAATATATCATGTCTGGGTATGGGTAATGCAGGTTTATTTCTCTGACATTATTTGGCTACTCAGATTTTGCCCTCATGACCAAAGCACACCAGCCATGGGTAATTTGTTTGTAGATCATGACTGACACATATACTCACTTCCAGGGCTTTCTTAACTCATTTTCTGTGCTGCTTTCTTAGTATGTAGCATTTCTCTCTCCAACAGGCATCAACCCAATAACATCATAATGTTGTCAAAGTAATGACTTTCAATTTAATTTCACTATGCCACATATGATGTATCTTATGCCTGCTCTTTTATGTTTGTATATCTTAGTTTATATATGCTACTTCGTTAATTTTCTTTTATATGTTACAATTTTATTTAGTATATTCTAGTAGTTTAACTTTATGTTTGCCTAACTCTACTGTTTTGTATCTTTGTTATTGTCTGCAGGAACAGAAAATAGCTGAAAAGGGCTTGTGGATCAGCCTATTCCCCCAGTTAACAAACTTGAATAAATAAATATTTATATGCAGAACTCTGCCTTATTGTTGAAACAAATGCCCATTGTGCAACAACAAGGTTACTGAAGGGAAACCCAATACTTGGATTACAAATCTGAATCAAGGTTGTTTGGGTCAGTTTAGAGATATAAAAATCCAACCTGCCTTCTATCTTTTGCTTTCAACAGTGCCATGGAAAGAGGGCTGGTGGAAAAGTATATACTAGGACTTCACTCCAAATGACAGAGAAGGAATTGGTCACTATTACTTGTACTTGAGTAAGACTGGAACAGAATACTGGAAGTTGGTAATACTGAACGGAAGTGAATAGGTCCTGCTTGGCTGGGCCCACATTTCTGTCATAGTCAAGAAAGTGTTTTTTTTTTTTCAGTTGACATTTGCGAGATAATGAAACATGTCTGCTAATATTGTCTGCGAGAGCATTTACTTCCCTAGGAAAGCTAATCACCTGGAGACAGGGCCAGATTAAGCCTTGGGCAGAGCAGGGGTGGTTCCAGGACACTACAGTCATATGACAACTGGCTCAGGTCTACTCAGGTTATGTGACTATTACGCATGTAACCACTGGATTTTCATTTCATGTGACTAGTGGGCAGTCATGTCTCATGAGCCTAAACATCACAAATTAGTAAAATAATTTGCATTTAAGTAGATGAGTTGGATCCCCGATTAAATTTACCATTTTCTTATCAGAAGTGTTAACTGCATTTGGACTGGAACTCAATGAACCGATTTTTTTGATGAGAAAAGCAGTTATTATAGTAATAGTCCATAGCAGCGGCTGAGGTTACGGCTGGCCTTATTTGTAACTGGCAAGGTGTTTGGTCATTAGAGTGAAGCCCAAATGATCAAACAGTCTAGCCAGGCAGGAACAAATTCTACAAGGAAACCAATCCCATACAATGAATTATTATTTTGATATTGTGGAGTGCTGTGGTATAGGTTTAATGTATACAAAATAAAGAAAACTTTCAGGCTATATATTTCATCTTAGTCATGCAAGAACTGAACATAAGCAAGTCCCACTGTTGTCTAGTATTTACAAGATCTGTATAGTATGGAGTGCTGATACAGTCCATGCCATCTACCACTGTTTTAGTAGCCATGTGACTGGGATAGTATCCACATTGCTTGACCTTCCATTGGCACAGTAAGATACTGGTGCCATGTATACCTTAGGATTCTGGAAATCCCATCATGTAAATGTCTGTCATATTTTATATTTTTGCTCTACCCTTTAGCCCACCCAGTCTTTACTATAATTAGTGGGATGACTGCATTCTTCCTCCAGCTGTCAGTGTTCTTTTCACATAGACTGTCTTCATCACTTACCTGAACAGTTCTGGGGAGAGGTAAATAACATCCCGGGTAGAAATCCAGCCAAACAGCTTTGCTGTCTTGGCCACATCCAGTACTCAACTGGAAACCCTTCACCTGCTGATTTTCTCAAGGGATTTTCCAGTCTTCTCATGTGGCAGAATATTGCATCCTCTTCCAAAGTCACCCAAATCTTCCAGAATACTTGCCACCCTTCTACATCTCCAAAATCACAACCAGAGCATATAGTTACTTGGCAGATGCTCGAAAGAACAATGTACTTAGTATTAGTAATGCTCAGTATAACACACAGTATGATGCTAGAACTTATCACAACTATTTACATACATCTTATACTGTTGAGTTCAGACTTACATTAGGGGAAGGTAATACAAGTGAAGTAAAGCAACACAGGGAAAGGAGAGACAGAGAGCAAAGAATAGAGGCTAGGTTACAGAGCTAGACCATCTCTATACAGGCTGATGTTGCAGGTAGGATTTGAGCTTTTAGTAATGTATGAAGATGTGAGGTACTTGAAAGGGAGTTCCAGAAGCATGGTCCTGGATGGGAGCTCTGTTAGCCTGAACAAGGGAGCTAACGAGTGTGAGAAGAGTGGGATCAATGGAGTCAGATGAGCTGACTTGGATAATTCTGATTATGCTGTGGTGTAATCACTCCTGCCGTGCTGGCTGTGTGTGTGTGTGTGTGTGTGTGTGTGTGTGTGTGTGTGTGTGTGTGTGTGTGTGTGTGTGTGTGCGCGCATGTGTGTGCGCGCGTGTGTGTGTATGTGTTTGCGCACATGCGTGTGTATGCGTGTGTTTGTGAGTGTGTGTGTGTGTGTGTGTGTGTGTGTGTGTGTGTGTGTGTGTGTGTGTGTGTGTGTGTGTGTGTGTGTGTGTGAGACTGAGGTTTTGTGTGTGTGTGTGTGTGTGTGTGTGTGTGTGTGTGTGTGTGTGTGTGTGTGTGTGTGTGTGTGTGTAAGTGTGTGTGCGTGCATGTCTGTATATGCTGACTTGCCCCATTCAAGCTGATAGAATCTGAACAAAGATTACACATAGCATTTGGATTTTGTTTTGCTGTAGCTTAATTGCAGTGCTGAATAAACAATACTCATGGTTGTGATTAGGAACATTAAATGTGAGAAAATCATTTCAGCTGAAAAAGAAATGCAAAAACCCACATTAAAGTTAAGAAAATTACTTTAGCTGAAAAAGAATAGCAAAAGGCTTCTTATTTTTTTTCACTTGAAAAGATTTTCTCACATTTAATTTTCTTTAGGCTCAGAGCTCCAGGCAAATGAGGTCCAGCCTCCCAGCAGTCAGGCATGTCTCTTTTAATTACCTGATTGTTGGTTGGCCTTAATAAGTTAACAGACAGTAAGGCACCTAATATCTTACCTTGATCCATTAGGAGATCCTTTAAAATGAGTGTGACTAAGTAATTCTAATGGTAAGTGGATACCAGGCAGCTTTTTTGATTGCTCTGCAGGGGTGTAGCTTTTCCCTCCATAGTGACAGATGGAGTAATGACTTACTAGTAGTTTCTGACTATTTTTAGCAAACGTAGAGGTTGAACTGATTTTGGAAAGGGAGTATTGTAGTACAGACAGTAGCAATTCTTTGCTGATAGCTGTCCTATAGAAACTGTATAGCATCCATAGAGCATTGGCATGGCTTTATTATCAAAACTGTACATGTTTGTGAGGAAAGTCAGTGATGGGTTTAGCCAGACCGCAAGATATTTAATAGAGTCCAGAGTTTTCTGGGAGATGTTGATGAATTAAAGCACTTATAAGTGTTGAACACCATAGCACTAGTTTTATTAAGGTTTACCTTGAGACCTTTACATAAGTTAGCCAGAGTAATGTTAAATGTGTTGAAAATGTTTGCAGGTGAGCTGTCATATTTCCTTAGAACAATGTTATTAGCATGCAGTAGGATACTGTTAGTTTTAAATGCATGGATCAACAAAAAATAAGAGTGGCCTAAAGACAGAGCCTTGGGGGACACCAGATACAACTGAGTAGTGTGGGGATTGGCTATGGCAGATACCTATATTAAAGAATTTGTCTTTAAGATAATTAATACAAACATTTGTACAAAGATTGAGTTAAGGCCATAGAGGAGAGCTCAGTGATAATATGCCAACATTCTGCAAGGTAACATGCTTTGGAGAGGTCCATGCCTGGTGTAAGATTTCCTGCATTAATTGAGCAACATATTGTACCTGTCAGAGAGAAACTAATGGTGATTATGCCACGACCTTTATTAAAACCACGGTGATGATTTCAGAGGAGTTTGAATATATCACTATTTTCTTACAGTTGAGAAGCTGATGAAATTTCTAGAATGTTGACAAATGGTGACAAAATTTCAATAGGTTTGAATGAGCCACGTCTGGAATTAGAACTTTATTTGGGAGGGGGATGACACAGACAATTTCCCAGAGTTCCAGAAATGTGTCAGTAAACAGAGAGAGAGAGAGGGTATTTGTACTCTGCAGTAAAATGGCGATAAAGTATTTAACTAAAAACATTGAAAACAGACCATCTGAACCAACCCTTCCATAGTTGGGGACATTCCTTGGTAATTGGTTGAGACTGGATAAGTTATATGAAGATTAAGAAGGCAATATCAATCACTAGTAACAACTTAAACTGAGGAAGCTACAATTAAATATTACTAGGCTGCACTGCAGAAGAGTAAGAACAAAGCAGAAATTGTTGTGCAATGACAAGGCTGTGGTAAGGAAGGTACATATCCTGAATATGCAAAGCAATGTGCATCTACAGAGTATAATGCACACATATGAAACTACACCAATAATCATGAGAGGTTAGGATTGAACCACAGGCTGTCAATTTAGAGACATCTTCACCACTGATCTACTATTCTCCTCATTACATGGACGTCACATGAACGTTGCTTTTCTTGTGGTAAAGTTTACTGTTGGTGCTATTACTGTTTAAACTGGAATCAATTATTTCTTCTAATACTACTGTTCTCTTATTTGCTTTCTGTAGAAGGTTTAAGACTCGGACAGCTAATTTCTAGAGACTTGGAACTGAAAAGGTTGTTTTGATGTTCTACTGTTGTTTTAACATTTTTACTGAGGGATGACCAAACAGAAGGGCATATAGCAGGCAAATGCATGTGCAGGTATGTCTAGGGCAAGCACTCCACTGCTAACATCCAGTGTTATAATAGCACTTCATATATGACCCTATGTTGTCTGCACGGTGAGACAACTTTTTCATTTCCTGCTTAAAAGAAACATCCTGAATACCCTTAAGTAACCATATGTATATCATAGTTAACTGCCCTGATGGCTAAAGTAACAGATGAACACATTCTCTTTTAAACCTGTCCAGAGAGCTGAAATATTTATCATTATGTAAAACACTCTAATCAGTTTTTCCTTTGATCCATAAGGATGTACATACATCTATAACAAAAGGTAAGCCTCTTGCATTTTATAAATACTTTTCACCTGGGCCCTTAAACTTCAATACGTTTTTTGTATCTTTTGTTAAAGAACTGGGTTTCAAAGAAAGCTCTGAAAAAATGTCTTAAAAGCATCAATATGAATGTTTGTGCTTTGGGCTACAGCAATTTCCTGTATTAAGCATAACTAAATGTAGAGAGAATAAATACTTAATAGGCCATTTAAAAACCTTTGCATAGCATGATATCAGCAAAAGAAATATCCCCTGGAGAAAGACTATTTCCATCCCCAGAATCTACATCAGCTCCAGTGGGATATGTAACATGATCTGAATTAACCTAAAGGTTCATCATTCTCATCTTCATCCAACATGGAAGAAGGGAGAGCATAAGCCCTTTTTCTCTTGTTCTGCTTTGTTGTAATTGAGGCAAAAAGTTTCAGGGGTTAAGGAAGCCATCATAGGATCATAGGATCATACGATCATAGGAGGTTACTAGTATAATGGCCCCAGGGCCCTTACAAACCTAGCCAAGTTCATTCCATGTTCCCAAGGGCATCTGGTTCAAGCAGACACTAAAATCAGCACCTATTGCCCCTGTCCAAGAAGGACCCAGGTGGAACCCCCAGGATGAATTTCCGGTTACCCATCCAGTTTCTGTTATACTGGTTTAATAGATATAAATGCAAACTCAGGATCCATTAACAGAATTTAAGAGAAAACAAGGAATTCTGAATAGGGAGCAGACAAAACTTTGAGAGCACGTAAAGACTTCCTGCATGGCAAAAAAAAATTTTTTTTTCTGGCTCTGACACAGGACTACTAGAATTTGTGGTGGGAAAAATCATAGGTTCATAGGTTCATAGGTAGGTACTAGGCTATCGGCCCTGGGGCCTATACAAGCCCAGCCAAAAAGGTACCCTGGCTTTTGCCACCCAAGAAAATCATTTTCTTGTGCCACTGTCGAGCAGAGCCACAGAGGTGATCCCCGAGGTGAATTTCCTATTTCCCATCCAATCATCAAGATTTTTCTTGAAGAGTGCTAATGAGGAGCTTTGTTTGATATAGATAGATAGTTTATTCCAGAGTATGGGAAGTCTCTGGGACAGGAATCTATCCCTCCGGCATATTTTGTTTATTGTGATGACAAGGTTTAGGTCCCTAGAGCATGTAGCTTGGAAGGATTGGGATTTCTTTAAGTAGAGCATGTCCAACAGCTCTGGGTTTGACATAGTTTTGTATGTTAGACAGAGATCACCTCTGAGTAGGCGATATGTGACGGAGTAAAGCTGGAGTTTTTTGAGACGGTCTGCGTAGGGCATCTGTTTGAGGCCAGTAATCCTCTTTGTGAGGTATTTCTGCAGCCTTTCCAGTTGTTGTAGATGTCTTGTGAGGTACATACCAAAAGGGGCATTGTACTCTATAATGGGTCTAATGAGTGATGAGTATAGGGGAACAATGACCTCTTTATTTCTGGATGAGAAACCTTTTGTGATGAGATGTGCCACATAGAAGGATTTCCTGACTACTGTGGCGATGTGTTTATCAAAGGAGAGACTACTGTCCACCTGTGTCCCAAGGTCTCTTATCACACTTTCAGTGTTAAGTATACTACCGCCTATGTTGTAGTTCATGGGTACAGAGTTTTTACCAAAGGGGATGAGAGTGCACTTTTTGGCATTGAGCTTGAGGCCATGGCTTTGACACCAGGCATCTGTCTCAGTGAGGCCCTTTTGTAGGATGTCCACATCGTTAGGAGTTTCGATTATGGCTCCTATTTTGCAGTCATCTGCGAACTTCTTTAGCCAAAGACCTTCTGTGTTAGCCTGTACTTCAGAGAAGTAGGTACCAAACAGGAGAGGACCCAGGACTGAACCCTGTGGTACTCCACTTGTCACTGGTCTGAAGTTGGATTTGGAGTCTGCTACTTTCATAGTGTGGGTTCTGTCAGTGAGCCAGTTGGCAATCCATCTTGTGACATAGGGATTTATACCTAGTTTAGTGAGTTTATCTATAATTCCAGAGTGGGGGATGGTGTCAAAAGCCTTGGCAAGATCTAGATAGACTGTGTGAACCACCTTACCCTTGTCTACGGCTTTGGTGACTGCTTCAAAGAAGTCTATCAGGTTTAGGAAACATGATCTGCCTTTTACAAACCCGAACTCGGTGGGATCCAAAGTTTGGAAATTACCAATGTCTTCGTTTATAAGTTCCATGATGATACATTCCATGGCCTTGCAGACCAGGCTTGTCAGGCTAATGGGGCGGTAGTTCCCAGGTGTCCGTGGTGGCTCCCCCCTTGTGGAGTGGGATAACCATTGCTGTGCGCCATTCAGCAGGCACAAAGCCTGAGGTGAGGCTATGACTGAACATGGTACTTAGGTGGGGTGCCAGTTTCTTCTGTAGTTATGTAGAACGCAGCCTAGGATGTTGTCTGGTCCCATGGATGCTGTGTACTTGGCTTTGGAGAGTGTGGTTTTTACCTGTGCAGCAGTGATTACAGGAACTTTGCATTCTTCCGGTATAGATATGGGCTCTTTAGGGGGTGAGAGTGGGTAAAGTTATTACTGAACCTATCTGCCAGGATGTTGGCAATATCAGTTGGGTCTGTATATTTAGTGCCATTGTGCTGTAACTCAGAGCAGATCTGAGTGTTGCCATTCAGATTCTTGACATAGCTATAGAATGCTTTGTGGTTGTCTTTAGAATCAGTGGCGATTTTGTTTTCATAACTAGCTTTGGAAGATTTTATCAGGGATCGCAGCTTCTTACTGAGGCTGACCAGGGAGCTCCTCCACTTGTGGGATTTTATTCTCTTTTGCAAGAGTTTCTTCCCTCTGTTGTACAGTTTGTTTATGGCAGGGGACCACCAGATTGGCTTCCTTTTTTTGGAGGATAGTGTCTTGGTTCTGTTTGGGATAGCACGATCCATGCACTCATGTAAGTGCTTATAAAGTGCAACTGTGTAGGATTCAGTAGTCGTAACTGTATTGTCCATCTGCATGGGTATCATGAAGTTCACCACTTCTGTCTTAAGAAGCATGAATTTGGCTTTGGAGAAATTTTTTACCATGGTTTCCTTAATGGGGGGTGGAGGCAGGATGTGGATATCTAGGGTAATTAGCTTATGGTCAGATCGGACCAATGAGGCATTGACTTCAAGTGTGGAACACCGGTCACTCATATTGGTAATGACTAGATCTAGGATATTGTTGCCCCTGGTGGAGGTGTGGATAAGTTGATCCAGGGCATTGGAGTTTATGAATTCCAGAAAGCGTTGAGCAAAGGAACTGGTACATGAGTAGTTTTCCCAGTTAATGGTGGGGTAGTTGAAATCACCCATTATTAGGGTGTTTGGTTGAACCCTAATATTTTCCAGTACATCAAGAAAAGAGGAGTGGGAATCCTGGGGCACGGTGGGTGATCTGTAGCAAGCTACAATTTGGATTGCAGTTTTGCCCAGAGTTAATTGCACTTGGATAACCTCGGCTGCATTATGCTGAGCGACTAGCCTGGAGGTGTGGATATCCTTAATGAATATGGATACACCTCCGGCTTTGGTGTTCCGGTCCAGGTTACATGGCCGAAAAGTGTGGTATGAGTTATAGCCTGGTAGTGCAGGGCTGCTCTCTGGAGCCTTGAACCAGGTCTCAGTCACTGCACAGATATCGATGTTCTCCATTTTAAGGAGTGCCTCGAGTGAGTGCATTTTGAGATTTAGACTTCTGGCATTGAGTAGCATCACCCTCAATTTTTGCTTGCCTGTTCCTGTTACAGTGGTGAATTTGTCATTTGAACCTTGCCTAAAAAAGGCACTATAGGGGCGGCCAGAACCTTAGCCAGTATCCGGAATCCCAGGGGTGACAGGTGCAGGCCATCTCTGGCAAAGCATCATGGTCTGTCGACCATGTTATCCCAGCATAGCTCATTTACATCATTCCTCCATGGTTCTCATGATTTAAGTGAACTGCTAAGCTACCATCTATCTCTTCAGCATTCCCTGTATGAGAAGTAAGCTAGTAGTGGATGCATTTTTGCTGAGCTTATACTCCGTGACAGAGGGCACAATCTTCTCTGAACACTTGGTGCTGAAGGGCAAAGATACTTCACTCGACATGTCAGGCTTGAATCTCTTGCACAGCAATGTTTTCTTTGATGTAATACCAAAGTAACCTGTATCTTTTTAAACATTCTAACTTTCTGTCCTGCTGGTTTCCTTATTTCTGCATTATACAATGTCAGGAGAAAGATATGCTATATGAAAATGATGGAGTTGTGAAATAGCATGTCATTCAGATTTAAATGAATTATGTTTGCTTGTTGCTTTCTGCTTTTTCTGTTAAACTAAATATTTTGGGTTTTGAATTAGTTATTTATAAAGAACTTGGTTGATTTACAATTTTAATTTGTTTGGTGTTAGTTTACAATTGCATAAAATTCTTCATGTTGCAGTTATTGTTCTGATATCTTACCAAGTAATTAATAATAAATGTGATTTATTATGTAGACCATGAATATTAGTCATGATTTATAGCTGATTTACTGGTGTGCTGCATTTGAAAACAGTGTTTAAAACATTACTTCAAGCATATTATTTTATTTTTTAGATTATTAATTAACTATTTGCATATAAAGAACTTGTTGATTTTCAAGTAAGTTTATTCAGCGGTTTTTAGCTGTTATTGTGCAGTTCTGATTCTGGTGCTTTAAAACTTTAGAAGGATATAGCTAATATATAGATTAATGTTCTATTTAAGGATTGTATAGAACATATGGGAAAATATAATAAAACACATTTTTAATCTTGCTATGAGTTGTTTCAATTTCAGATTTTAACTTCTGATGTAAGACAAGTATTTAAGGCAAAATAACTAACAAATATTTTCATGTGCCTAGTACCCAAACAGAACTAGGAGTGAACTGATTGTCTTAATCTAAATTCCAGCAGATTTGTATTAATTCAAATGCACAGCCCTACCAGAAAACTAAGATCACATAATTTATTACTCCTTTTATTACTCCAAAAAGATCAGATAAACACCATAGAGACTCTCTATATACTATCTTTTGCAAAAAAAAAAAAAAAAAAAATGGAACTCAATCATCTCTGAAATCATAAGTTCACAATTTGCCACAGATGAGTTCCTAAGATCTATTAGCAATGCAGATGCCATCAATCCCAATGTGAATTTCTTGTTTTTCATATAATCATCTCATTTTTCTTAGAAATAATAATTTCAACATTCCATACTTTATCATTTAATCTATTCTACAACCATGAAATAGATTAAAAGGTAAATACATTACTTTTTAAGGTTTTATTTATAACAATCTTATATAACAAGCCCATATTCCTATTTTATAGTATTCTTTGTCCAAAGTTAGACCTAGCTCATTTGTTAATAAAGTCTTGTTCAATGCTTTAAATGCCCAGCAAAGTTTACTTTTTAAATACCTATATACAAAATGCTATACTAATTTCATATTTTCAGAATATTAAACTAATCTTGATTCTTAACACTATTTTTGTAAACATATACTGAACATATTCTAATAATCACAGAATTGCTAAAGATAAATGGCAGTAGACCAGATTGTATTCAGTAGTTATTTTTATTACTGACTTGTATAACATTAGCATTATAATTTCAGCTCTTGATGTTGATAATTTTTTAAACTTAAAGCAATTCTTTTCATTGCCTAATACTTTCTATCCATTCAGGTATCTATCTATCTATCTATCTATCTATCTATCTATCTATCTATCTATCTATCTTATAGTAAATCCCCTACAAGTAATGTTCCCAAGCTTATTATATTCACATTAGTAGGTTTTCCTGTCCTAATCTAATTTGCAAGTCTAACTTAGTACGAAAACAAACCACTTTGCACTTACTTGTATTAAATGCCCAACCATTTGCTTCTGACCATATTTTGATTTTGACAAACGTCTAAGGCATCTAAAAGAGGAGAAAATTATGGTATAAACTATTTAGTTTTAATAATATCAAGTTAAAAGTATGACAAGTTTACATGATTCAAATAAAATGCTTTTTCAAATCAAATAAAACCAGAGAATTAAGTAAAAATCATTTAAATAACCTCTCTTGACACCATGATCAAATTACATCATTCAAAAATTTAAAGGGACAGTGACCTTCTAGTATGCATCTTTAATAAAGGCTTTATACTACAGCCCCCATTTAAGCCTGGAGGTTGATCAGCTCTAAATACAGAACTTCATTTATATTCAGCATTTTCTATATTACCAGATACATCACCACTTCTTATACTATCATTTATTACCTCACGTACTGAAAATCTAAAGAAATTATTTTCTCCTTTATCAAGGACATTTTTATAAGGTGCATCAGTAGACATTTTACATTTTATGTCAGACAAATATTTACCAATAAGTTCTTTTAATTTCTTGTTACATTTACCAATATAGAAGGCACTACATGTTTGACATTCAGCAATAAACACTACATTGTTTGTGTCACAATTAGCAAGGATTTATAAGTAATAGGGATATAATATATTTGGATGCATATAGGAGACATTTCTATAAATATTCTGACAATTTTAGCATAGTCTGGTGCCATTCCCTTTTATATTCTACTACGTTGTTTAAAATTATTCTCTATAACATAATGACTGCTTCAAATTTAAATTCCATATAGAAATTTAGAGTTATCATCCAGTTTCTCCCAAAAACCATGTATATTTTTTTAAAATATGCAAATTATTCTTAATTATATTCTCTATAGCTTGCGTTTGTCAATTAGAAAGACACAAACAAACTTATCCTTATGTCACTCATGGAATTATTCTCATTTTAATTCTTCTGAAATGTAATATTATTATTTATGCTATGAGAATATTAAAAATTGGTTTAGCAACATTTTCACACTAAGTGACAAATTCTTTCATTCAAAACCCCATTCTTTCAATTTGCTCCTTGAAAGATTTAATCTTTGTGCTCAATCGAGAATATCTACATATTTGACTTTTCTTTACATTCTGAAATAAAAAAAGGTGGATGAATGCTTGATTTGTATAAATATGTATTCTTCTGATATAGTTCTTATATACTGAAGTTGTTATTTTACTTTTTCCCTAAAAACTTCTATATCCAAAAAAATAAATATTCTTCATGACATTTTTTAAATTAAAAAATCTAGTCATAGAGGTTAAATATCCTAAATATTCATCCAAAGCTCCATAAATCTCTTATAAAACAGAGCATTCCTGTATGGATTTTCCGTATTAAAGACAAATTCATCTTACGATATGGATAACAATAAGTTTGCATAGGTATTAGTGACAAGTGTGCCTATTGCTACACTTATAAGTTGTAGATGGGATAAATCTTAAAAGAAAAAGATATTATTTTTCAATATTATCATGAACAGTTTTCAAATACTTGATCTTTCCATACTGGGAAGCGAAGTATATTTTGACAGATGTTTTCTTACCACTTCTGCTTTATAATCATTTGGTGTAACAGTAAAAAGGAATTAAGGGTTATACATTTATAAATGCTAGTATTATTTTCAGAAAACCAAGTCAGCACTGTCTTCTATATAACTATGCACATTGCATAAAGTCTGTTTTAACTTAGATTCTAAATATATTGCTGTTGGCTCAGTAATCCAGACTTTGACTGAGACTATCGGTCCGAGTGGGGGGATTAATAATATCTTTATTAATCTTGGGCAAACCATAAAGATAGATTCATTTTATCGCATCGTTTGACTGCTAAACTCTTTGGGGACCTGTCGGAGATTTGTACCATAGGATTTCTTTGCTTTTTATCACCGGAGGTCCCACGCCATGGATACACCATCGATTGAGTTGGACTACAATCCAGGATCCAGGGATAACCAACGTAATTGGGATAATATTATTTTTCAACGAGGAAATCCTCTTTTGTCTTTGGACTTGCATACTCAAACGAATATACCTTTGGTGTCAGGTAACAGTGACAATGTAACTGAGTTTAACTGTCTCTCAAAAGAACTAGAAAATGACTTATTTAAATTACAGCGATATTCCTGGCAACGGAGACACTTAGAGGCTTGCATGCACTTTAAAGTTATTCCAAGGGGCATGCGAGTCTTATGTATGCCTACTCATGGCGAACAACACCCTGGCAGGACTAAAACATTGAACTCAGGTTCAACTATATAAAGCTGTTACTTGAATACTTCGCACCCATTGAACTTGAGTTGCAAAATAAGGTGGAAGCTTCATGTAAGAATTTATGTGAACGCTTTGTGCCAGACTATTGTACAAGAAACTTAGAGAATATATATTCACAAGTCACCATTTACATGAGAAACTAAAATTTATCAAACAATGAAAATTGTGTAGAGATCACAATGACTTTACGTTGGGCCATATCTTCGTTTGGCCGAGGGCACACAATGGGTTATATTCTGATGCAACCATGGCAACCAGAATGAGACCTGGTGCTACCAATACGTCATCGGTGAAGGACACAGCTCCACAGCATCATAACCATGAGCGTCATGAAGCTGAAACTGTTTCCAACACAGCCACGCCGGATAGATTAGTTGATGACACGGCAGGGGTATCTTCAGCTTTTAATATGGATACTCCACCACCGAATCAGCAAATGCTCCGGAATACTGCCAAAGATACGAGGCTAGGAGCGTATCCAAAAAGCACAGCAACATGCCATGAGGATGTGCATTTTTTACCCTACCCGATAAAGCAGTCAAACTATGTAAGGAATCGCTCACAAAGCAGGGGTCAAAAGAAGAGGAAGTTCTCGGAGGACAGGTACGGACAGAAGAAGAATACAGTGAACTGAGCTCTTTGATTTTTAATTTTTCCAAATATAATTTAACTGAATCTGACATAGCTTTATTGAACAAAGGACTGGGTTTTATACCATCTCAACCCAGCAAAATTAATGTAACGCTCACAGATTTAAGGTTATTTGGGCGTTCTGTTGCATTGAAAGTGTTCTTTAAAAGCAATGAAGTTTCTGTTGATAACATTAGTGTTAATACAACAAGAAAGAAAAGCAGTTTTACACCTTCGCTACCTTTGAGTGTAGAATGCTTCATAAGGACATGTGAACGTGATTTTTATAAACATTATTCTAATACGGAGAAAAAGAAAAGTAAATATTATAATATGACTAGTATGAAAGCTGGTTCTTTAGAGACCCTAAGGGATGATATGACTTTAACCATAAAACCAGCGGATAAAGGGGGAGGTGTTGTTCTTTTAGACACCTCTGATTATGTTAAAAGTATGGAGGCCTTACTACAAGATGATAATACCTACAAAGTGATAACATATAATGAGATAGAACGTATTATTTTGAATATACATGATACTATATATGATTTGTTAATGTGTAGGCAGATAAATAAGTCAACTTATGATTTTCTATATATTGAATCTCCATTGATTCCATCTATTAAGGGATTACCAAAGATACATAAGTGTATTTTTCCTATACCCTTACGCCCAATAGTCTCAGGTAGGGGATGGGCAACTTCCACTATATCTAAATATCTAGAAAATATGTTGAGACCCATAGTTGATGCAATTCCAACTATATTGAAGGATACATATCAACTGCTGGATGATATAAATCAGTTGGAAATAGATTCCCAAGCCCATGATTTTATATTAGTGACTTTAGATGTCAAGAACCTCTTCACAACCATACCTAACAATTATGGGGTGCAAGCTTTGAGAGAAGTTCTTAATTGTGACACAGATTTTAGTGTTGATAAACAAATTCTACTATGTCAATTGTTAGACATAGTTCTTGAGAACAATGTGTTTATGTTTGGCAACAATTATTTTTTACAAAAATGGGGGGTTGCCATGGGCACCCCCGTAGCCAATACTTACGCTAACTTAGTAGTATTTTACTAGGAAAAACACAATTTATGTAATAACCCATACTTTGAGAAGGTAAAGCTTTATGGGAGATTTGTGGATGACATTATAATTTTGTGGGAGGGGAACAACATTGAGTTTCAAGACTTTTTGACTTATTTAGAATCCACAACAGAATTCTTAAAATTCACTATGGAGTGGTCACATGAGACTATAAATTTTCTAGATATAAGCCTGACACTTACAAATAAGAAAGATATTGTGTATACGCTATATAGGAAACCCTGTTGGAAGAACACCCTGTTAAGTTACAACAGTATGCACCCTAGGCATATATTTCCAGGGATTATTAAAAGTCAATATGTTAGATTAACAAGACTATGCAAAGAAAGAGAGTCATTGTTAAAAGAGGCAGAACATATGCAAAATTTGCTTTTGGATAGAGGCTATGACAGGAAGTTAGTATGTGAGATTAAAGAAAGTGTCTTGGGTGTATCACAACCAGTAAGGGAGGGTCATGGCTATAACACAAGGACTAACTATAAACATCCGAGTAGAGGATTAATGTACACCATGCAATATACAAATGATATTGATGCATTAAAGAATATAATTAGCAGGAATTGGAATGTACTCACAATGGATGAAACAGTTAAGACTTTGGTGGGGGAGAAACCTAGGTTTGCCTTTAGAAATTCTCTCAACCTTAAATGGCTATTATGTTTTAAAGAGAATAAGAAAGCCATTGAACAATATAAGTATATTTTAAGGGCAGGGACTTTCCCTTGTGGTAAATGTAACATGTGTCAGTATATAACAACCATACAGACTTTTGAACACCCTAAAATGGACTTTGTATTTACTCCTAAATGCCATGCCACATGTGAAACAAAGAATGTGATATACTTAGCAACTTGTTTGAAATGTGATGCATTCTATATAGGCATGACTAAAAGAAAGTTTAAACAAAGGATTTATAATCACACCTACGACATTAGAAGATGCAATGAATTTAATGCATTAGCCAGACACATCCTTGAATATGAAGGACATATGTTTAGCTTTAGGGTTTTGCAAGTAGTAGATCTTAATAAAAGAGGTGGGGATAATATGAATTTGTTAGCCACTACAGAGTTAGATTGGATTTTCAGGCTTGGGGCACATTTATCCCCAGGCCTTAATCATACTCTATCCCTGAGACCGGTTTTGGATGCCAGGGTGTATAAATGAACAATGATTTTGACATGTAGTAAGACACAGGGCTATATACATTCTGTATCTATTCTTCTATTTTATTTATTCATCTATTTATTTATTTATTTAACAATATTAAATTACATGAATGAAATTTCAGCTTATTCAAGCTATATTGTCAATATATATAATGTGGATATATTTAATATATATGTATTTATTTAGATTTTTATACATATAAATTATCAACTATATTTAAAGATATTTATATATGCATATATTTATATATTTTTAATGTTTATATATATATACAATTTTAATATATTTTTAACATTATTTATACATTATATAGTTGGATCTAGGTGAATAGATAACTATGTTCCTATTAGGCAACTTTTAGATATATACAATATTGGTTTCATAGTCCATGTATTTATTTCATTCTATCTCTATTTCTATGTATATATATTCATCCATGTTTTGAAGGTATCTACTATATATACAAGTATATATGTGTATATATATTTTATTGCTTATATACACAAAATGCATTTGATTTCAAATGAACAGATAAATATGCTTATTAGCTGGTAACTTAAAGTCAGTAGATTAATAGGGTCTCTGTTGAATATGTATGGTTTTACAGCTTTTTTGTCATTCTTTATTGTCTAATATAAAGATTTTGTCATGTCCCTTTTAAGAATGTTTTAAAAATTTCTTAGATTTATTGGATAATTGATTGAACAATTGATTAATTGCTTTCTAAGTTGGATATAAAAGTGATGGGGCTACCATCTTTAAGTAGATCCGATGAAGCATACTTCGGTACGTGAAAGCGCTTATCTGTTCGTTTCCATAATAAAAGAGTGATATTTTATATCTTTGGTGGTGAGTGCTGCAGTGTTTTACTTCATTTTATCGCATTGTTTGACTGCTAAACTCTTTGGGGACCTGTCGGAGATTTGTACCATAAGATATAAAAATAGATCTACAGGATGTGCCATAAACAAAAACTACTGCTATTTCAAATGTAAGATAATCATTTAAATGCATAGTATAAACCCGTTAGTTTATATTACAGATTATTTTATCAATATATTTTCATTGTAACCTCTTATAAGTATCACTTTTCTCAAAATTATCATACACAGACGTTAGATATCTATCTTCCCCATAATAACAACAGCACTCCCTTTGTCAGTGACTTTAAAATGATATTTTCATTACTTAACAGATTTTAAGGCCTCCCTTTCACTAGGTGGCAAGTTATTAAATTTCAGAGAGAATGCTTTCTTATATATATATATATATATATATATATATATATATATATATATATATATATATATATATATATATATATATATATATATATATATATATATATATAGATAGATAGATATAGATATATATCATATATTTCATCCTCACAGGCTTTTGGAAAGGCATTAATTAAAGGGTGACCAACAGATGCAAAAGTACTATTTTTTTAATTACATCAGGCTTATTAGCAGGATCTATATACCATGTCAAAAGACGTGTTCACCGAACATGTGTTAGTCGACATGGAAATATCAACCTGCTAAAACACAGAATGGAAAGTCAGTGAATTTTTTCCAGGCCAAAAAAAATTGCTCGGCCTTCATTGGGGATTTGCCCTTTTCCCCACTGTAGTGCGATCTTGGAGTTGGTATATTTAGTTAGGGGGGTGTGGGGGGTGAAGCCCCCCATGTTGTAGGGTTTGAAAGTGTGTTTTTTTTTTTGTGTGTGTACAGTCGAGCAATTTTTTCCCCCTGGGAAAATATTTGCTGACTCAGCCATTCAGGATTTTAGCATGTTGACATTTCCATGTCGACTAAGATGTGTTCGGTGAATATGTCTTTCGACATGGTAATATTATCATTAGATGGAAAAATCAATGTTAAATTGTGGTATCTGTAGTGTCAAGCCTTTATTAAAGATGCATACTAGAAAGTGACTGTTCCTTTAAATTTTTGAATGATGTGATTCGATCATGTTATGTGGAGAGGTTATCTAAATATTTATTATGGTATTCTTGGGTTTTATATGACTTGAAAAAGCATTTTGTGCAAAAGCTTGTAAGCTTGTTTCAATTTTAACTTGATGTTATTAACACCATCATGTTCTACTTTTTGAGCCACTTTAAACTTTTGATATTTTGTTTCTTTATCTGGTTTTGGAGTTTACCTGCCTGAGCTACCATTTTCTTTGATTTTCATATTTTGATTTTGTCTGAATAGTGACTTAGTTGAATTACACCTTCAGTTGTCTGTAGTACTGCTCCTGTCTTACTGTCATCAGCATACCTTCATGCCCAAACATTAGTAGCTGCTGGAAAGTCAGCACTGCCAAATTAAATAGTATGGGGCCCAGTGGAGAGCCTTGTTGCATCTTGGATTTAATGTTCTTCCATGATGACTGAAACTCTCGCGTTATAACTGCTTGTTTCCTGGTTGCCAAAAAGTTTCCTATCCATCAGGTAGCATATGGGTTAATATTTAACAAACATAATCCCCCCTAGTATTTTGTCAAGAAATATGGTATTAAATGCCTTGGATACATCAAGCTACACCACTGTACATCTGATTCTTTGGTCAGGTAGTCTAAAGACTGGATTATAAAACCATATCTGACACACCAAAGTCTATCATCACTCATGAACTCAAATTGAAGTTGGTCAGTATTGATCTTATACTTGTTATCCCTTGTTAGCTGAGTTTATGGACAATGCTCAAAAATCTACCTATTATGGACGTCAGACTAATAGGTCAATAACTAGTAATATGATTTCTGTTTCCACCTTTATAGATAGGAACAACTAATGATTTAGTCCAAACCAAAGGAATGGTTCATTTTTTTCAATAACTCATTAAACATATAAGCTAATGGATTTTCAAGTTTGGATGATAACATGTCAATTATCTGTTCCGAGATCCCATCCAGTTCCATAAAACATGTCTTCCTGACTTTGGCGAAGGATTCCATAACATTGTCAATGGGAATAGTGAATAAGGTTCCTGGTTTCAAGGGAAGTGTTAAATTAGTTATATTTGGATTAGTTTTCCTGTGATCAGGCTAGAGTTAAACCCTAAACAATTTTAAACATTGATGAAAGCACAAATAGCAAGCAAATGGTCTTGCACATCCACTATACAGACAGAAAAGGCTGGAAAATATATTTTTTGCAAATCAAATCCCTGGCTTTATAACAGCATTTGATGATATACCAACAGTATAGGCTATTAACAGTTTCAGTGCTTTTGGAATCTTCAGTTACACACATTCCCTACCATCACATCCTCTCACCATGTTCTACTCATTTTATTGGTATCATACTTTCCTCTCTAAAATCTCGGCCATGATCAGCTGCATTGTACTTCTCCATTTCCTCTATACTACATATTTCTAGTTAAGCCGCTTACAAATATTACTTAATTGTTTACAATTTACAAACAAATCATGACTTTATAATAGAACAATATTTTATTCACCATTGCTGTATTTAATTTGTAAACATTTAAAAGCTATGCTAGCTTTACTGTGATGTTTAAGACCTCTACCTACTTCCTCAAGGAATAAAGTACATTTACAAGTATCTTCTGTGTGGAGCTATATGTTATTTATTTATTTTTCTCATGTTCTATATACTATGTTCATTTAATTATTCTCTCTTTTTACATTAATTCTTGAAGATATAAATGCTGTTATGTGCACAGAAAACTATGTTTGTTAGCAATTGAACTATAATCAAATGTGTTTTATACAGTGGAGATAATCTCCCAGACCACTTGCCATGTCAGACTAGTCAGAGTATCCCAGTAACTAAATAAATATTTATCACTGAAAACTACTGCCTATTACATAACTATCATTACACGATATATTAGCTTCAAAGATTCAAAGAAAACTTTATTGTCATTTAAGAAACACAAGTCTTTTCAGGCTTGCTAGTTGTTGCTGAAGCACCTACCAAGAGGAGAAAACGCTGAGAGAAGAAAAGGAGCCACTTTTGTAATTTTAAGTATTTTCTTCTGATTTTTTGTTAGGTTTTACTGCTTTGCCGCCTACTTTTCGGCATTTTCTGGCTTGCTAAAGTTTATATCTGTAACAGTAACAGTACTTGGAACACATCTAGAGCCTGTTTACTACATTTCCTGTGTTGCACTTAATTTAAAATAGTTTTTTTTCTCTAAAAACTGCATTTTACCTGCTTTTGGCCTAGCACTCAAGTGTGGGGTCATTTATTGCACTGTTGTGATTATTTTGCTGCTTGTGTATCTCTGCTACCTTTAAACTACAAAAAAAAAAAAAAAACTTGCTTTTTTCCCACTTTCTGAAAGTTAAGAAAGTTCAGTTACAGATTTGCTGTTCTGAACTGTTTGGAAGTTTCTAGAAGGCCAATGCTTGCTTGGGCTAAAGGGAAGTCTCTGTGTTCACCAGTGGGAGTGGTTAACACTGAACAGCCTGCCTGTCCCTGGAGGAGTGGTTACTACCTAGAAGCTGTAGTTTTATTGGCCATTTTGGGTCAATTCTAAACTCCTTGATCTCTCTCTCTTAAAACCAGGCTGCCTCGTGGTTTAGGCATCTTTTCAGGCTTGCTAGTTGTTGCTGAAGCACCTACCAAGAGAAGAAAATGCTGAGAGAAGAAAAGGAGCCACTTTTGTGATTTTTAAGTATTTTCTTCTGATTTTTTGTTAAGTTTTACTGCTTTGCCGCCTACTTTTTGGCATTTTCCGGCTTGCTAAAGTTTATATCTGTAACAGTAACAGTACTTGGAACACATCTAGAGCCTGTTTACTGCATTTCCTGTGTTGCACTTAATTTAAAATCGTTTTTTTCTCTAAAAACTGAATTTTACCTGATTTTGGCCTAGCACTCAAGCGTGGGGTCATTTATTGCACTGTTATGATTATTTTGCTGCTTGTGTATCTCTGCTACCTTTAAACTACAACAAAAAGAAAAAAAATCTTGCTTTTTTCCCAATTTCTGAAAGTTAAGAAAGTTCAGTTACAGATTTGCTGTTCTGAACTGTTTGGAAGTTTCTAGAAGGCCAGTGCTTGCTTGGGCTAAAGGGAAGTCTCTGTGTTCACCAGTGGGAGTAATTAACACTGAACAGCCTGCCTGTCCCTGGAGGAGTGGTTACTACCTCGAAGCTGTAGTTTTATTGGCCATTTTGGGTCAATTCTAAACTCCTTGATCTCTCTCTCTTAAAACCCTACAACTCTCTTTTTGAGCGGTTTTGCACACTGAGCAGCGTCGGGCAGTGCCGCCTAAACAGGTTTAAACTATTCCAGGCTCCACAAAGTCTGCTCTTCACTTTTTCCCTTAGAACTGTTCAAACTCTCAAAGTAATCACTCTGTTCTCTTTCTAAAGCTCTGCACTTGCTCAGCTCTTATAAGGAAACACTAACTAAAGCACTACACCCTCCTTGACTTCTCGTAAGTATTAGACTCCTGATTGGTCCTTCCTGATCAAGTGAAAAATCACTTCCCTTCCCTAATCTGATCAGTAAAAACAAAACACTTCCCTATACTAATCTGGTATGTCCAAGGGTCAGTTTCAAGGTTACTCTCCAGTCCAGCTGGTGAATCTGAGAATTTTGAGGCAATGTTACAATTGCCTTATGTACACAGACAACCCTCTCCTCCTTCCAACAAACTCTAATACATGTGAGAGATGCAGTTACACAGCCAAACTGGAGGCAGAGCTCTCTCAACCCAAGACTGGCACAGTCAGTCAGGAGGAAAAGGTCACCACCCACACCACAAATCCAGTCTCACACAGACCTATTGCATCTGCATACCCAACACATAAACACACAAAAACATACTCGGAGGCTCTAAATAAAAATCTGCCTAAACAGCAAAGACCTCCTAAGCAGATATCCAAGCAACAGCCACCCCTCAACAATACCCACAAATCACATATCTCACAAAATCAGTGTGCCTCACAGTCACAGCCCATAAGGCCAAACAACACACCAAATACACTTGTTATAGGGGAGTCTATTGTCCGGCACACTGACGTCCCACTCACCAGACTGAACAAGGAGAAGGTCACTGTAAGCTGCCTGTCGGGTGCCAGGATCCGCCACATAACACAAGCACTCAGGTCACTCCAAAGCAAATACAAGTATGACTCCATCATTGTCCATGCTGGTGTGAATGACCTGAGACGTACCTCCCTGGACTACATGAAAAGAGACATAGAGGAGCTCTCTGACCATGTAGCTCAGGCTGGTATGTACCTGACCTTGAGTAGCATCTTGCCCTCACCAAGAATGATGCCACAGTATAAAGACAAAATTATCAGTTTTAACAATTGGCTAAAGTGTTGGTGTCATTCAAAGGGGATCCAGTGTCTGTCAGCCTGGGATGACATGCTCGACAAACCACGTTGCTTTGCTAGGGACAGCTTGCACCTGTCACTCTTAGGCTTTCGTATACTGGCCAAGGCTCTTGCCACCCCCATAGTGCCTTTCTTAGGTAAGGCTCAAAGGACAAACCCACCTCCATAGACAACCCAAAGATAAAAAAACTAAAGGTAATGCTACTCAATGCCAGAAGTCTAAACCTCAAGATGCACGCACTCGAGACTCTCCTCAGTATGGAGAAAACCGATGTCTATGCAGTAACAGAAACCTGGTTCAAGGCTCCTGAGAGCACCCCAGCACTACCAGGTTATAACTCATACCATGCGTTTCATCCCCAAAACTCGGACCAAAGCACAAAAGGAGGGGGAGTATCTATATTCATCAAAGATACCTACACCTCCAGGTTAGTGGCACTGCACGAAGCATCGGAAACCATCCATGTGCAACTAACAGCGGGCAAAACTGCCTTTCAGTTTGTAGCCTGCTACAGAACACCCTCCAAAGCACAAAAGGAGGGGGAGTATCTATATTCATCAAAGATACCTACACCTCCAGGTTAGTGGCACTGCACGCAGCATCGGAAACCATCCATGTGCAACTAACAGCGGGCAAAACTGCCTTTCAGTTTGTAGCCTGCTACAGAACACCCTCCCTATTACAGGAACCCCACTTGGCATTCCTGAGAACACTGGAGAATATGAAGGTCTCTCCAAACACTATGTTATTGGGTGACTTCAACTACCCAAACATTGACTGGGAAAACTACTCAAGCCCAAACACCCTCGCCCAATGGTTCCTTGAATTTATAAACTCTAACACAATGGAACAACTGGTCATCACTCCCACAAGAGGGAACAACATATTGGACCTGATCATCACCAACATGGGGACTCTATGTTCTACACAAGAGGTAAACCCCTTATTGGTAAGATTAGACCATAAACAAATTTCCCTGGACATCCATATCCTGTCCCCACCCCCAGCCAAGGAAATCACTGTAAAGATTTTCTCCAAAGCCAACTTTGCACTTCTCAAGACTGAGGTGGAATCCTTCAAAGCCCCTGGGCCAGAGGATAATACAGCCCAATCCGCAGAATCCTTTACAAATGCATTCTATGAGCACCTGCAGGTATGCATGGATCATGCTATCCCAAATAAAACCAAGACACACTCCTCCAAAAACAGGAGACCGGTCTGGTGGACCCCGGCCATAAATAAGCTATACAACAGAAGGAGGAAGCTACTACATGACAGAACAAAATCCCAAAAAGGGAAGGCATCTCTGATCAGTATTAGCAAGAAACTTCGATCCCTCATAAAATCATCAAAGGCCAGTTTCGAAAGAAAAATTGCCCTAGACACTAAAGATAATCACAAGGCCTTCTTTAGTTATGTCAGAAACATGGGCGGAAACTCCCAGATATGCTCTGAATTGTTGCATAATGGTACAAAATATACTGAACCTACAGACATAGCCAACATCCTGGCAGACAGATTCAGCGCAAACTTCTCCCCCCCCCCAAAGGAGCAAACGCCTATCCCAACTGAATGTAACCTCCCTGACATCACAGATGCACAGGTGAAAGCTGCCCTCTCCAAAGCAAAAAACACAGCATCTATGGGACCGGACGGTGTCCCAGGCTGTGTCTTACATGAGCTCCAAGAAGAACTGAACCCTCACATTAAGTCACTGTTCAAACTTAGCCTTACTACAGGATATGTACCCAAAGAATGGCGTACAGCTACAGTGGTCCCACTCCACAAAGGTGGTGCTACAACGGACCCCGGAAACTATCGCCCCATAAGCCTGACTAGTCTCGTCTGTAAAGCTATGGAGCGTATTATCATGGAACAAATAAACTAAGACATTGGGAGCCTCCAGACACTGGACCCTACCCAATTCGGCTTTGTTAAGGGCAGATCTTGCCTCTTAAACCTAGTTGATTTCTTTGAAACAGTTACCAAAGCCATAGACGAGGGCAAGGTAGTCCACACAGCCTACCTGGACCTCGCAAAAGCCTTTGACACAATACCCCACTCGGGCATCATAAATAAGCTTACCAGCTTAAATATCAACCCCTATATCACAAGATGGGTTGCAAACTGGCTCAGAGATAGAACCCACATGGTCAGAATCGCAGGTGCCATGTCCAAATCCAAACCAGTTACAAGTGGCGTCCCACAGGGCTCAGTTCTGGGACCTCTCTTGTTCGGTATATACTTCTCTGAGGTTCAGGCTAACACGGGGGGATTATGGCTGACAAAGTTCACAGATGACTGCAAACTGGGGGCCATAATCAAATCTCCAGCTGATACAAGCATCCTCCAAAAGGTTCTCACAGAGACGGATGCTTGGTGCCAGAACCACGGCCTCAAGCTAAATGCTAAAAAGTGCATAGTCATCCCCTTTGGGAAAAACAAGGTGCCCACAAATTACCACATAAGTGGTAATTCATTAAGTACGGAAGAAGTAATTAGAGATTTGGGGACCAACGTAGATAGTAATCTATCCTTTGATAATCACGTTGCCAAAGTGATTAGAAAGACCTTTTATATAGCCCACCTTATCACGAAAGGGTTCGCATCTAGATCAAGAGAGGTCATTGTGCCCCTCTACTCGTCACTCATCAGGCCCATAATTGAATACAATGCCCCTTTTGGGATGTACCTTACCTGATACCTGCAGCAACTGGAGAGACCCCAAAAGTACCTCACCAAGAGGATCATGGGCTACAAACAGATGTCCTATGCAGCTCGACTAAAGAAACTCCAGCTCTACTCAGTTGCTTACCGCCTTCTCAGAGGCAATCTATGCCTGATGTACAAAGCCATGTCAAACCCAGAATTAATGGACATGCTCCACCTCAAAAAATCCAAGTCCCTTAGAGCTACACACTCCAGGGACCTAAACCTCAGCACAAAAATAAACAGGACATGCTGGAGGGACAGATTCATTTCCCAGAGGCTCCCCTCACTCTGGAATAGAATCCCAATTCATGTTAGACATAGCCCCTCGCTGACCCTCTTCAAGCGAAATTTGGGCGCGTGGATGGGAAATCGCAAATTCACCCCTGGGATCTCTCCTGTGTCCCTGCTAGACAGAGGCACAGTAAACTAATCTTAAAAGGGTACCTTCTGTGACCTACTTTACAGAGGCACAGTAGGCTAATCTAATATGGAGGCGTAAGCCAAATACACTCTGGCTAGGCTTATAAATGCCCTAGAGCAGATAGCCTAGTATCTACCTATGAACCTATGAACAAGTGCAACCTAAATGAAATTTAGGGTATCAGCTCGTCATCAGAGTACAGAGGCAATTTAAGTATAAAAAGAATAAGACATGACATGTACACAAATATTCTAATGACTAATACACATTAAAAAAATACTCCATATAACCTATTTCTAGTCAGGAAAAACTACCAATATATATAAACCTAAACATATGAACAAATAATACTCTACACAGAAAAAGAGAAGAAAAGGAAGTTTGTTAATATTGCACATAAGGAATTATTGCAATTGTACTTTTAAGAGAATGATATTGCTCTTCTGTAAGAATATATTAACTATTGTGAATTAAATAGTGTATCTCTTTCAGTAAAATATTATTAGTGAGATCACGTTTGGAGGTAGGAGACATCTAAGTTGATGTCAGAGTTTATGAGCCTTATTACTGTTGGATAGAAGCTGTTCAAGGGCTTGGAGGTCCTACAGCAGATGCTGCAGTACCTCTTGCTAGATGAAAGTCTAGCAAACCAGCCAAATGCTGAATATGATTTGTCTCTAAGTATTTATAGGTTCATAGGTTCATAGGTAGGTACTAGGCTATCTGCCCGAGGGCATTTATAAGCCTAGCCAGAGTGTGTTGGCTTTCTCCACCCCATTGATTAATTAACTGAGCCTCTGTCAAGCAGAGCCAATGAAGTGATCCCAGGGGTGTATTTTCTGTTACCCATCCACTTGTCAAGGCTTCTCTTGAAGAGTGTTAGTGAGGGGCTCTGCCTAATGTAGTTAGGGATTTTGTTCCAAAGCATGGGGTGTCTCTGTGACAGGAATCTATCCCTCCGGCATGTTCTATTTATTGTTGTGGCGAGGTTTATCTCACTAGAGCGCATGGCTTGCAGTGACTTGGATTTCTTTAAGTGGAGCATGTCCATCAGTTCTGAGTTGGACATGGCTTTGTAAGTCAGGCAGAGATCATCTCTGAGTAAGCGATATGCCACTGAGTACAGCCGGAGTTTTTTCAGTCGGGCTGCATAGGACATATGTTTGAGGCCAGTAATCCTCTTAGAAAGGTGCTTGTGTGGTCTTTAAAGCTGTTGGAAGTGTCTTGTGAGGTACATCCCAAATGGGGCATTGTACTCTATGATGGGTCTGATGAGTGACGAGTAGAGTGGCACTATAACCTCTTTATTTCTAGATGTGAACCCCTTAGTAATTAGATGAGCCACATAGAAGGATTTCCTAACTACTTTGGCAATATGATTGTCAAAGGAGAGATTACTATCTACCTGGGTCCACAGATCTCTTATTACCTCTTCTGTATTAAGGGGGCTGCCGCCTATGTGGTAGTTCGAGGATGTTTTGTTTTTCCCAAACGGGATGACTATGCATTTTTTGGCATTTAGCTTGAGGCCATGACTTTGACACCAGGTGTCTGTCTCAGTAAGGCCTTTCTGAAGGATGTCTGTGTCAGCCGGAGAGTCAATTGTGGCTCCCAGTTTGCAGTCATCGGCGAACTTGGTTAGCCATAGTCCTCCTGTGTTTGCCTGTAATTCTGAGAAATATATGCCAAACAGTAGGGGGTCCCAGAACCGAGCCTTGTGGGACACCACTTGTGACTGGTTTAGAGTCGGACCTGGAGCCCGCTATTCTTACAGTGTGAGTTTTGTCAGTAAGCCAGTTGGTAACCCATCTTGTGATGTAGGGGTTTATGTTCAGGCTGGTGAGTTTTTCTATAATACGTGAGTGAGGAATGATGTCGAATGCCTTGGCGAGATCAAGGTAGGCTGTGTGAACCACCTTTGCCTCGTCTATGGCCTATGTGACTGTCTCGAAGAAGTCAACCAGGTTTAGTAGGCATGATCTGCCCTTAACAAAGCTGAACTGGGTCGGGTCAAGTGTTTGGAGGTTCCTAATGTCTTTGTTAATGAGTTTTGTATGCTCTCTTTATGCTTGTTGTAAAAAGATCTTGCATGGTTGGAAGATTTGTGCTCATTATCTTCCCTGCAATCCTCAACACTCTTTGAAGCTTCTTCCTCTTTGCCTTAGTACTGTTTCTGCACCACACAGTAAAGTTGCAGGTGAGAATAGTTTCAATAGCTCCTTTTTAGAAAGTGGATAGAGCATTCAGAGGAAGCTTTGCTCTTTTGAGCTTTCTCAGGAAGTGTAGGCATTGGTGAACATTTTTAATTATCTGCCTGTGTTCATGGATCAATAGAGATCTTCTGAGATGTGCACCCCCTGGAACTTTGTAGATTGAACTCTCTGTCTACCACCTCATCATTGATCTCAAGTGGTGAGTGAATGGCTGGCCTTTTTCTGAAGTCAGTGATAATTTCTTTAGTTTTGTTGACATTCAGATCCAAGTTGTAATTGTTGCACCATTTGATCAGAGAGCTGATTTTGTTCCTGTATTACCTCTCTTCATCATGCCTTATGAGACCTACTACAGTGGTATCTACTGCAAATTTGATGATATGGTTACTGGGAAATTTCACAGAACAGTCATGCGTAAGGATGGTGAATAGTAGAGGACTAAGTACACACCCTTGAGGCACACCAGTGTTAAGTGTAGTGATACCTGATGTATTGTTACCAGTGCATGTCTTCTGTGATCTTCCAATCAAGAAGTCAAGGATCCAGTTGCAGAGGCTCTTGTTGATGCCAACGTTACTTAACTTGCCTATAAGTTGCAGTAGAACCACTGTGTTGAATACCGAGCTAAAGTCAATGAACAACATACTGACATAATTCCTCTCTTCAAGATGTTCCAGAGAGAGGTGCAGGGCCACTGAAATGGCATCTGCATTGGATCTGTTTGTCTGATAGGCAAACTGTACAGGGTCGAAGGTCAGTGGCAGAGCTTCTGACAGATGCTTTTTTACTAATCTTTCAAAGCATTTCATGACATTTGAGGTTAGTGCCACCAGTCTGCAGTCATTTAAGCAAGTTGGATTGGTGTTTTTGGGCAGCGGGATTATATTAGTTACCTTGAAGCATACTGGCACTCTTTCAAGAGCCAGGGAGGTATTGAAAATATCTGTAAGGATTAGGTACAGTCGGTTGGTGCATTCCCTTAATACTATGTCCAGAATGTTATCAGGGCCTGCAGCCTTACTGGGGTTCACTTTCTTAAGTTGGCTTCTCACTTCTCCAGGGTTAAGTTTGAGCACTTTCTCATTCTGACCAGTGGGTAGCTTTGTAGCCTACAGGTTGTTCTCCTCAAATCTGCCAGAGAATGAGTTTAGCCTGTCCGGAAATTACTTGCTGTCATCACATCAAACCAACTTGGTTTTGTAGTCACTTAGCTGCTGAATGCCTTGCCAGAGGCTCCTGGTATCCCTCATGTCCCTTGAAGTAAGTTTTTACCTTTATTCCATACTACCTCTTGGCTTCTTTGATGCTCCTTTTTAGGTTAGCCCTTGCTTCACTTAGACCCACCTTACCCTTGGCCTTGAATGTCTCATTCCTTGCCCTCAGAAACTCATACACTCTGCTGGTTAGCCAAGGTTTTTGATTGGCTCTGATTGTAATCTTCTTGATTGTAGCTACGTCTTCCATACATTTTGAAATATATGCCATTCTAGTGTCTGAGTATTCGTCTATGTTCACATGCTGATTGAAAGTGACTGCTCCTCAGAAGATGTCCCAGTAGGTACTATCAAAACAGTCCCTGAGACTTTCCATTGCCCATTCATTCCAGACTCTGCTCTATTTCTCAGTGTGTTTTTCTCTAAACAGCAGAGGTTTGTAAGCAGGTATTAATCTTACTGAAATATAATCAGAGCTACCCAAGTTTGGCTGCTGCACTGCTTAATAAGTTAATATGTTAACTTCAATAATTATCACTTGTGTAATACTTCTAGTTGCTCTTTAACTTGTTACTTGTCTGCCATAGGAATGATGGGATGAATGGGACACCTGCACAGGATATCACCCTTTAGGGGATACCAAAAATGTCAACTGCTTACAAACTGTCATTAAATGATTATAGTCATAACTGCTTAACAGACAGTTGTAAACTAATGTTTAAAGCTATGTTTTAAAATACTTACATTAAAAAACAGACATTTGACAGTTTACAAGCTAATATGAAATCTTGAACATGATCACATATTAGGAAGCTTGTAAACTGGGAATCAAACTGCTGTGCCTTTAAAGGTAACTACGTTTTTTTCTGTTCAGAAGTCACTTATACTCGTTCATCCTGTATCTGGATCCTGTCATCTTTCTATTCTGCATTAATGTATGTAGGGTTGCTAAGCCCCAGCAATCTGCCAAGGCTTTACATTTGTTTATCCTATGCAGTGATATTTTTCTCTGTTTGTATAAACCATTTTAGAACTCTTTCACATCTCTGTCATACATCCATTCATATAGAAATGTTCTCAGTATTCTTGCCTGCTGGAATCTCTTTTTGTTTCTGTGAATGCAAACATGCTAGGATGTACTTTGTGGCTGCTTTCTTAGGTTCATAGGTTTATAGGTGTGTATTAGGCTAATGGCCCTGGAGCCTTTACAAGCCTAGCCCATAGGATTACCCAGGCATTGCGCCACCTGACCTTAGTTCCCATTGCCTCTGTCGTGTAAAGCTACTGGAGTGATCCCTGGAGTGAATTTTCTATTTCCCATCCACTCATCAAAATTTCTCTTAAAGAGGGTCAGTGAAGTGCTCTGCTTGACATGTATGGGAAGTCTATTCCATAGCATGGATAATCTCTGGGTTATGAACCTGTCCCTCCAGCATGTTCTTTTGATTGTGGTAATGAGGTTGAGGTCTCTAGCGTGTATGATGCGGAGGAATTGGGATTTCTTTAGATGTAGCATTTCTAACAGAGCGGGGTCAGACATGGCTTTGTAAGTCTAAGTAGGCGATATGAGACTGAGAATAGTTGGAGTTTTTTGAGTCTGTCCATATAGGACAAATGTTTAAGGTCTAAGATCCTCTTTGTGAGGTACTTTTGCAGCCTCTCCTTTATAAAAAGGAAACATGTGCCTAAAGGTCTTAGGCTTAACAAGTTTCCTAACAATACTATTTTTGGTTCTGCTTTTTACAATGAAATTGTGGACATTTTAAATAATTGTGGTTTAGCTCTTATGAGAGCTATGGTTAATAACAATAACAATTTAATTGAAGAGTTAAAGGACAAGATAGGCAGAATAAATAATGAAATATGTGATGATTTACTGTTTACTGTGCAAGAGTACAAATGTGACTATTTTAGGGTTCTTAATGATGTTGACAACATTATGATTAAAAATCATAAAAGGAAGATGGGCAAATTAGATAGGGATGATAGAGCCTATGAAAAACAAAAGGCTTATACTCTGGGTCGTAAAAAAGTATTTAAATAACCATTTTAAAAGGAGAGAGTTCACACAAACAGGTCATTATAATGCACGGTCTCATCAATGGGAGCAAGGGAGAAATGATACACAGTTGGAAAGGGAAAATTGTCGATACAAATACACTTACAATGGGGGGAATAGTGAATATGATATCCCTTTAGAGCAGGAGGGGCCCAGGAGGTCCAAAAGGATCCGGAACCTACCTACCCATCCAACATATGCACAAGTTATGCAGAAACACCCCCAGAGACATCAGGGGAACCGACAATATTGAGTAGGGATATAATACTATTACCTCAAACTATTAACATTGAGAATTTTGAGGTGGATATGGAACAGTGTGGGGAATACAATATCAGTATTAATACATACAACAATGTTATCAACCAACAAAATGGAGATTTTTTTATTTACAATTATACTGACATTAATATTGAGGACAGACATTTTTCTTTGTTCAAAAAAGGCTTCACTTTTGTTCCAACCAAAAAAGTAGATTTGGCTGGAATCATTCTCGATGTAAAATTATTTACGAGGAAGTTAAATTTGGAGGCATTGGCCTCCAGTAAAGGGGTTCAAATCCATTTGCCCACCAAACCCTACGGTGAGTTGGTGAGGAAAAGTACATACAACCCCCCCTTACATATTGACATTAGTAACTTTGAGAAAGTTTTAATAAAATAAATAAAACATAGTTACTATCAGAACAAAAAAAGACACTTTCATACTAACTTAAACTTAGAAGAATGGGTGATTTTGGATGAAATTACACATCACAATTCAGATATAAGAATTATGAAGGGGGTGGGGTTGTTTTAATGAACAGCTGGTCTTATATTACCAAAATGATGGATATTTTAGATACACTACTATATCTAGGAATGAACTCAACATAGCATATAAAAAGATAGATCATATTATTGAGGATAATTTATTACAAGGTTTAATTGAGGACAATTTATACAGATTTTTTAAGATTGATAAACCTTTTCTCCCTACTATGTTTGGCATCCCCAAGGTGCACAAAGATAGCACAAATCCACCTTTAAGACCTATTGTGACATAAGATGGTTCCAAAACTCAACCGTTAGCAATCTGTGTGGACACAAAATTGAAGCCCTTTTACAAATTATACCCACACATTTTGATTGATTCCTGGGATTTGTTAAACAAAATTAATCAACTACAATACCAATTCCACTACTAATTTCTTAATGTTGATGTAAAGGATTTGTTTTCCATCATTCCACACAACACAGGACTAGAATAGTTTGAACACATGTTAACGGAATTCAAATTTCTTAATGAACATGAATTTAGACTTGTACTAGAGAACACTGAGTTGGTTCTTAAAAATAATTTTATTTATTTTCAAGGAGATATCTTTCAACATTTGGA
This sequence comes from Protopterus annectens, assembly GCF_019279795.1. Taxonomy (NCBI): domain Eukaryota; kingdom Metazoa; phylum Chordata; order Ceratodontiformes; family Protopteridae; genus Protopterus; species Protopterus annectens. The sequence goes on along the minus strand of NC_056728.1, from coordinate 1,338,296,106 downwards.
TGGTGTGGCTATGGGGGTAGCATGTGCCCCCATTTATGCCAATATAGTCATGTTATACTGGGAGTTGCACTTTGTTTTCACTTCCCCATTTATGGATAATATTGTTAAATATTTTCATTTTTTGGATGATATATTTATAGTTTGGGAGGGTACCCAGGATGATATTCCAAAATTTATAGAATTTTTTAATAACTCTACTGAATTTCTTAGTTTTACATATGAATTTAATACAGAAGAGACACACTACTTAAATGTAGCTATCTCAAAAGATATTTTAAATGAGAAATATGTGTCGAAAATCTACAAGAAGGCTTGTTTTTCTAATTCATATTTACATTACAACAGTAATCACCCCCCCTTTACAGAAGAAGAATGGTTAGGGTGGCAAAGATGACATCTAATTATGTAGATTTCATAAATGAAATGGAATATGTACACAAATTATTTTTGGAAAGAGGTTGCCCTGACACCCTTATTAATTCCCTAAAGGAGGAAGTGATTAAGGAGTGGGGTACAAGATTTGTACCCTTATTGAACTCAGAACACAATGCAGAGAATATTGGTTACAATAAAATTGGTGGGGGCAAAAATGGGGGGACTTACATAACAAAAGACATTACTCCCTTTTTAGTTATGACATAACAATTCGGATACTACCCTGATGAGAAGGGCTATAGATAAGACATGGGATATGTTTAAGAGTATGCCCAACAGATTAGAAGTATTTGACAAGCATTTGATGCATAGCTTTAGATGGGGTCTCAGTCTTAAAAAAATTTTGAGAAGACCAGACAGGAGAATAGTGACAAAATGGTTAACAAAAAGGGAACTTATCATTGTGGAAAATGCTCTCAATGTATTTTTGTAGCTAATAAGGGGGATTTACTATTACCCACCATCCCAATTACCCTTAAGAGCAAACAACATTATACTTGTTACACTAAGGGGACTGTATATTTAGCTTACTGTACATTCTGTTGGGCTTACTATGTGGGAAAAATGGAAAGACATCTCTGTCAGAGGATATATGAACATATGTATGATGTCAACAGAAAAAAGGAAACAAACGCACTTTATAGACATACTTTGTCATGTACAGAAGCCAATTTAAAATTTTGGATTTTGGAAATGGTCCCCAGGGACAGTAGAGGGGGTGATTGGGAAAACAAATTGTGTTTTAGAGAATTAATTTGGCAGCTATGCTTGGATTCAAACACACCCCCTGTGATGAATGACCATGTATCACTTTTACCAGCCCTAAGACTAAGAGCTAACAAAGTAAAGCAAAATAAAATAAAATAAAATGAACAAAATGATAGGATACTAGAGTACTACTAATAATATTTTTTTAGGTATGATTTTGTATAATAGAAACATGATGTACCAGGTTTTTGTGTTGTATTACATTTATATATATATATATATACATATATATATATATATATATATATATATATATATATATATATATATATATATATATGTATATATATATATATATATATATATATATATATACATATATATATATATATATATATATATATATAATTTATTTATTCTTTCATTATTATGTATTTCAAATTTTGAATGCATTAGTATTTTAGATATATCTATATGTATGATTTTAGGTAGTACACAACATGATAGATCTAGTTTTGTTTTGTTTTATTTTATTTTATTGTATTAAATTTATGTGTTTTTAGAAAATAATTTTTTAGAAAATAACCTTTTAGTAATAGTTTTTGAACTATGTTGGGAGGGTGGCCTAATGGTTAAGGTGTTTGCCTTACAAACACAAGGTGCAGAGTTTGAGTCTCACAAGGGATAATTGGCTAAGCTTAAAATGGCTCGCAAGGGCAACTAGCTTAGTAAGAATCTATGAATCTATGAATCTATAAGTGTTCTTGGTCTTACATTGTATATTTATGTGTTATTAAGCACACTTTTTATATACTTTTTATATATTTTCTATGTCATCAAGCATATATACATTTTTTAGATTCTGTACTGCGCCTGTAACTAATTCAATGAACAAATTAATTGGAATTAATTGGAATTTTAAATTAAATATAAATAGGTCCGCACATGTGGTTTCATTATTCTGATGAAGTTTCAGAGTGGAAATGAAAGCACTTAATCAACTGAATTTTATTTTGTAACTAGTTCTAATAAACTGTTTTTTACTATACACGGTCGCTGACTGAACAGTTTTGTGCTTTGCAATTACTACGGACTGTGTGTGGGACTGCCTTCATTGGGATCCTGTTAAGCGAAGAAATCTTGAGTTATCAGTATTTCTTTAGATGTAGCATTTCTAACAGACCTGGGTCGGACATGGCTTTGTAAGTCAAGCAGAGATCGCCTCTAAGTAGGCGATATGAGAAAGAGAATAGTTGGAGTTTTTTGAGTCTGTCCATATAGGACAAATGTTTAAGGCCTAAGATCCTCTTTGTGAGGTACTTTTGCAGCCTCTCCAGTTGTTGCAGAAGTTTAGTGAGGTGCATGCAAAATGGGGCATTGTACTCAATGATTGGCCTAATGAGGGAATAGTAGAGGGAGGCAATGACCTCTTTCATCCTGGATGGAAAACCCTTAGTAATGAGCTGGGCCACATAGAAGGACTTTCTGACCACAGTGGCAATGTGGTGGTCAAAAGAGAGGTTGCTGTCAACCTGTGTTCCCAGATCTCTTATAACGCCTTCTGTTTTCAGTGGACTACCATTGAAGTGGTAATTCATGGAAATCGGGTTTTTCCCAAAGGGGATGATGACACATTTTTTGGCACTGAGCTTAAGGCCATGGTTCTGACATCAGTCGTTGGTCTCAGTGAGGCCTTTCTGTAGGATGCCAACATCACTTGGGGAGTTAATAGTAGCTCCCAACTTGCAATCATCTGTGAACTTTGTCAGCCAGAGTCCCCTCGTGTTGACCTAGATTTCAGAGAAGTAGATACCAAACAGGAAAGGACCCAGGACTGAACCCTGTGGGACTCCACTCATGACTGGTTGGCAGTCTGACTTGGAGTCAGCTGTTTTCACACTGTGGGTTCTACCTGTGAGCCAGTTTGCAACCCACCTAGTGATATAGGGGTTGATGCCTAGCTTAGTGAGTTTTTCTATGATTCCTGAGTGGTGAATGGTATCAAAGGCCTTGGTCAGATCAAGGTAGGCTGTATGAACCACCTTGCCTTCATCCACAGCTCTGGTGACTGAATCAAAGAAGTTGAACAAGTTGAGCAGGCATGATCTACCCTTCACAAAACCAAACTGTGTGGGATTCAGAGTTTGGAGATTCCCTATATCCTTCTATATCATATCTCTCTTCTACCTGACTGAATGAAAAGTCTCCACTTTTATGCTTTCTTGTTTGCGAAACAAAAACAATCTCTTGGCATTTTTTTCCACAAACTTACTTGCTCTGAATCCAGAAATCTTTCCAATACCAATCAGTCTGAAGTTTGATTTCTACATCATATTCTTGACATCAACCAGTTTCTCATTCTGCCACTCTAATCTGTTTTGCAGCTCCCTCACTTTTGTACTCTGCTCCCACATCTCAACAGATAAAGCACTAATGCTGTCTTCCATGACTTTTAGTCTTTTAGTTTGTTTTTTCATCATATCCACACTGTCAGCCACATGGAATATCTTCTGACTATAGACAACCTGTCTTCCTGCAATAATACTTGAAGTGCATTCATCTGTTCTTTAATTGCTTCAGATCACATTCTTTTGCTTCTCTGTGTCTCAGGAAACATTTTTCTAAACATAAATCTATCTTTGTCCATCCAGAACTGTTAGTGTAAGAAGCCACCTTCTGCTGGCTTGTTGGCATCTCACCCACAGCTCTCTGAGTTTTCTTTTTATCAATGAGGGATTGTTTTTGGACATAGAGTTTTCATTCATTTGCAGCAGTAACTTCATTTTTTATTACTGGAGCTTTGTTACTGGAATTTTATTAAGTCCAACACTGTTGAACATGGTAACTCATCTGCTTTGATTATGGCACTGTGTGGTTGGAGTAAGCTTGTTATCCTTTATGAATGAAAAATTGATTGTCTAGTACTGCTTTGCAACTATTCAAAGGTCTGCTTGAATGGTATAGTATAGTGAGGGTTTTTGAGTAGTTGTATGTGGAGAATCTTGCATTATTAAGAATTCATTAAGTGCAATAAGAAGATATTACTGGCTTGTGCCTGCAGCTTATATTTTTCATTTTTGTGTTTAGCATTTTTTCATGTTCATTTTAGAGATCTTTCAACTGTTTATCTGTACAAAATATTATGGGATGTAATGTTAAACACACAATATGGACTACCAGTTGATTTTTTCATCATTTTATCTATGTATTTTGTTTGGTGCAGGACTGTCTGGCACAGACTAGGATAACTTTTATTTATTTTTAATAACATCAGCACTTTGTATCTTTATGTAAGATATAAGTGTATATATTTGAATACAAGTCTTAAATCCAATTAAACATAAACAAGAGAAATAAAAACATGATTTGATTGTTGTACCCTCACTGTCCTTTTAAACATTGCTTTGTCTTTCTCACGTGGAATTGAACATAGCCATTTAATCACCTTTTACCCTTCAATACATCATGAAGACCTCAGCCCAACGTAATATTTCCAGCACAGACAGCACACTATAAAAACAGTCAGTCTGTAAATTGAAAAACATCCCTATATTCTACTCACTACAAATCTTCAATAATGTTTAAGCTTTTATATATTCCTCCACATTATCTTAATCTAAAACTTATACCTTAAACATAACATCTTAAGCATACCATTTTAAAGCAGTTCTGGTCAAACAGAAAGGAGGGAAAAGATCCTGCCATTAAAGCAATGAAATGCAGTGCAGCAAAGTCAAGTTATAGCACCTAACATAACATCTTCAGTATCCAGATCACAGACAAACTTTGCCTGCATTGTTACCTTGTGGTAACTCAACAGCTAGACAACTGATATGTTATCTAAGGTGCCTACAGCTACAGTATCTGTTATCACAACTACAGAATTATCTACATATTGTTAGCAATTCAGCCATTCATAATGGTCAAACATAGATTGTTCTGATATCTATTACATTTAAAAAAAATAATTGAAAACCTAGATGTACTTGATGAAGATGTTATAACACTTCAGTAATTCTCACGTACCAAGCTCCATAATTAAACCAAATGGCAAAGCAGCAAAGCCAGTACCCTATTAAATGTACAACGATATTGTATCAGGGCTTACATAGGCAATAATTCACTACTATAAAATGTTAACCTCTTCCACCCTTTTTGAATTGCTTGTGTTACCGACATAATGAAGTGGCTCCTCAAAAATCTCACTTTTAAGGAATGTTACTATCCTGCTGTCAATTTATTTGACCCCTAAGATAGCCTGTCAATGGGTGATCTGTAATTCTTATGCCCATATTTAATACCCCTACATATATATATATATATATATATATATATATATATACATACATATATATATATATATATATATATATATATATATATATATATATATATACACACACATACACACACACACACACACATATGTATATATATATATATATATATAAAAAAAACTTAAGGAACACTATTCATTATACAGCTCTAATCTTATCTTATTTTTGTATTAAGTACACTTTATGTCTGCAACAATACCTCAGCTATTCATTATTAACAAGTCTTACTGTCCTTAACTTTCTATAAAAATACACTTCCTGAGATGTGCAGTTGTAATCAGTGAACAGAAAAGTTTGTTCATAGACAATCAGTTAATCACACTAACTTATTTCTTGTTAAAAATCAGACCTTATATAACATTTCGATTCTCATCCTTTTCCATTTCTAATAAACCCATTGCACTAACTAGCTTAACTCTGGTCTACTCTCACAATGAACATAATAGGATCAGCACATGTATAAATCTATAGTCATCAGTTTCCATTTGTAGAGAAACCAATCTGTTGCTAAGTGAACTATAATACAATGTATTTTTATTCATATAAACTGAAGACCCTTCTTTTAAAAAGAGGAAACTATTTACACATTAAAAATTCCCAAAAGGCTTTATGACTCATACACATCTTTCACTGCATATCAGTTACGTTAATCCCATATCTCTTGTATTTTAAACAAAATATTGGTGTGACGACCATTCTCTGGGCCAGTAATCAAGGAGACTGAATCCTCACCACTGACATTGGAGAGGGACGTGCACTTGGAATACAACTGGATACATTCAGTATTTCCAGATGCAGACCTCTCTGCATCAAGCACAATTTCCCTTAAAAGCACATAGGGAACACACTCAGCTCAGGGTCTGGATTTCTTTATATCTGCCTCCCTCCAGGTCCCCAGTAAGACTCCCAGCTGGTACAGCTGTAAGGTTATGTCCTCAGCTAAGCGTCCAAGCCATGTGCTCCAGCACCCTCTCTGTGAACCCAATGCTTTGTTTCCCTTGTCCCATGTATCTGACAGACACACACACACACCTGTGAAAGGCTGGCACAGATTTACCTGCTGTGCCCCTTCTGCCCAGAGTATAAGGTAGTTATCACTGCCATCAGACACTGCACAGTCAGCTACTCTAAGGCCCTTAACAAAGGGTGTCCAATTGTACTGTATAATATTAACACTAATACAAATGGTAGTAGTTGACCAAGACACCTAGGCCTTCTGGAGTGTCACCAAACAAATATAAGCATTCTCAAAGGTTAAGTACTTTCTAGAATGACCAGCACCAATAAAAGTTTTAAATGTATTTAATAATAAATAACAAAAAGAGCATGAAAATACTGAAAATATATTCACAGTAAACCACAGAGCTCAGATCACAGGAAATATTGAAAAGAACATTTAATGGACAGACTCAGAGAAATAACGGAAAACAATCTCTAAACTAAGCTTCACTATATTCCTGACTGATCTAAACAAATTACTGTTCCTCAATAAGTTACTTGGGCAAGGCAAGATGAAATACATGAGCAGTCTTTCTAGTCAGGGCTCCAAACAGAATACTCTCTACTGAGAGATTACTCCCTGTAAAATACAATATCCTAGATCTCTTGCACAATGATCTCATCTGGTCACCTGACTCTAGGTTCCCACAATATCACATTTGAAGCTGAGACAGGAATTTAGCATAGACAGCTACAATACACATCTAAATGTTTATGACAGTGCCCTGGAGCTTCCCCTCTTTTACTGAGCTAATGAACAATGACTTCTTCCATATGTAATGTCTCCAGTCCTATCCAGCACTGTGGGCTGCTGTTTTAATGGTTTAACAGCTCATTTAATTTCCCTTATTTTTCTTAAAATAAGCTAGCTGGTTAACCTTTTGCTGTCCCAGTATCCTCTATTAAAACATATACATTTAATTCAGTTAAAATAATACATGTACATTTCTTTTCATTCCAGTAAGGTGCACTGTTGATACAGTTATAACACAGGAAAACCTCACAAATACATTTTTCAGCACAAGCATCTGTACAAATCAGTTTGCTATACAAATGATAGATAATTATTTACAAAATTCCAGCTAGCTGTGCTGGCACAAGTCATACATCCACTGCCCTACTTCACCTACCATGACTGGCAGTACCTCCTATCATCACTATTGGATCTCAGCTGACCAGTCAGTACTACAACAGCTGTTCCCCATTTCCAGGAATGTCATACAACTTATATGGGCTTCATTTCCAGTCCAACAAACCTCCCAAAAGTCACTCACAGCCGCTCACAGTAATCATGTAGTATTTCCTAAATCACTTCCTTCTTTTAATTAGCTACAAATGAACAAGTCATAGACAGAAATTGATAGTGAACTGAATTAAACTGCAGTGTATCCATCTGGATTGCCTTCACTAACAAAGCTAGTTGTCTCACTCACCTGTGAAATGCAAGATTTAAATGAAGGGAGAACCGAAGCTCACTCTAGCTGGACATTTCTAACCTATGAAAAAGTGAAGAAGACCCTACTACTAGACAAATTCCAAAAATTCCATAGAAACCTTCAAATTCACCCTAAAAAGCCACTTTCTGAACAACCAAATCTGTCCTTGTGCCCAGAACTATAGACCACCGTAAACAAATTCTAAGATTCTGGAGATTAGTATGACTCTTTACTCTTTTAAGTAACAATTCTATAAATCCACTGAACTTCTTTGACTTTACAATCAAGCTAAATTCTAAATTGCCTATGCACTGAAGGGCATAAATGAACTGATTATTATAAATGTATCTGCTGTCTTTCCCTCCTTATAATGAATGCCATTAAAAAATACTACATGTGTACTACTACCTTTTATTCAGTCTGTATAAATCTTTCTTCTCTGTGTATTATTAATCACTAGTAAGTTGTAAAAAATTGTATATACATCTTTTGTACACTGTTTTATTATTGTAAATATTATCTTATTACATATATACACATGTATATTTGTATATGTATGTGTGTATAGCACTCTGTTATTCTAATTCTATCTTTTATATAGAAAAATGAGTAACACTGATGATTTATATGTGGTGATACTGGAATATTTTGAAAAATGGTAGCTTCTTTAACATTTAGAGAAATACATTTAAAGCTTATGTTTATCTCACTTAAATGGCTATTGCTTATGTTCTGAGGATAAATAGCCAGTATAAATGTATTTATTATTTGCATTTCATGTATTTTGTTTCCAGAAAGAAAACCAAATTATGTTATGATACCCTTGAGCAATGAAAAATAAGGACTGTGATTTGTTAAATAAACTTAAAGATCGTCTGCAGATAAAAACATTCTAACATGCCAGCTGAGGAGATGCTATCATTTATTTTTTGTCTAATTAGTTATGCAAAAGTAAGGACAAAAATAAGAGGACAGATGGACACTAAACAATCCGCATAGTAAGCATGTTTGTGTACCAGTCAAGCTAGAGGCTTCTGGAAGCTGCATGAGTCATTTACAGTAATTTTAGTAAAAGTGATATTATTTCCCTTGCACTGCAAGTTGCTACTGGAGCAATTTCTGAGACAAGCTGGAAAACTATTGAATAGTCTTTCTATAGTTAACCAGATAACAGTCTTAGAACAGAACCATTATTTGATATGCACAGGTAGACAAATGGTCCAGTTTGAGAATACCTTCCTAGTTAATGAGCATGGACTGAATGCTAAATACATGCTTTTCCACCAACTTGTGATCAGAAGGTCAGCATATGATGAGCAGGTTTATGTGACAGGCATGTATTCACTCAGTTCTTTATACCAGAATTTACATTACGTGAAGTACACGCCCTGTTTTTTGAGATCTGTAGTAGAATATACAAGAATTTTAAATATAATAAAGGATATTTTATATTACCTGCGACATTAACCTTGGAGGAAGAAAATGCAGGTTACAGAGGGAATGGAAAGGACACATGTTGGGAAAGACACTCATCTTAGTCTAATTCATAGCTTCTTTCTAGGAATTCTTGAGAGGTGCTTAATTTCTAACAGGACATTAAGTGAGCTTCAAGCAAAAGTGATATACATAACTAAAGCAGTCTCCCTTCTGGGGTATAAAACAAATGCCTTGCTCTGAAATGAAAGATTTACAGTGTTAGTCTTCACAATAATGGTTTGTATACTTCATAACTTGTAACCTTTTTATTTTCATTGCCAATAATTTCTTCATCTATGTTCATAACCATGTGATGCTAAGATAAATTGTACTGTCAAGCATGACCCCCAAAAATAAATGTTTCATAAGTCAAACTATATTGTAACGTAAATATGTTTATTTCAAATGAGAAACTAATTTTATTATTTGACTTTGCAGTTCATATATTTGAATAAGTTTTCTTCATTGAACTTTTCCATATCTTGTTCAAGGACATGTAAATTTTTTTAGAAACAGTAAGTAATTGCTTCTCGAGATGAACACCTTATTTAGTATTTTGTGGGGTCTTACAGTATTACAGACAAATTCTGAATGAGACATAAACTGCCTGTCATATACTGAAGTGCGCACCACCCTAATCTGAATTGCCTAACTAGTTTCAGTGCTGTTCCATAACTTAACATTCACTGACCTTTAGCACATTTAATTTATTTCTGTAAGGTTTGCTTTTCTGAATATATAACTATCCAGCACCGCCTTTTTTGGCATTTCCCAGAAAAGGAGTTAATTTCATTATCACATTTCTTTTTTTTTTTGCATCTGCTAAGCACATTAACATTTATATTTCTTCTTTGCCATGTCTTCTTGAGATAAGCATTTGGTGTTGTCACTACAAAGTGAGAAAAAGTAGTCTGTCTTTAAATGTTCATCTTTGCATTCAATAGTGTCATGAAATAATGAAACAAAATGTCACTTACTGCAAAATGAAAAGATAAATATTTTACTGTTATGCATCCACAGATAAAGCATACACACACTGAAATGCATACAGAATGCGCATCATTTACCTAAACTGGGTAGTGTTACATATGCAAAGCTCCCTAAAAACCTTAATACAGACAGGGAACATAGCTGAAAACAGACATGCTATTTTAGTATCATATATGAGTCTCAACTAGCAGGAGACAGGGACATGGATTTAATTTATTAGTTTTAATTTTTTATTCAGTCTGTTAGAACCCACAGTTACATTGATATTGGTCATTACATAGATTTAGCTAGTAAGGCAAGATATAATTTGTAAGCCAAAAACTAAGCTAAAAAGAGAATAAACTTGGATTTTGACAAGCCAGAGATGTGGCTGTTTTACTGTTTGCTGACACTCTGAGCTTACCTATGGATAAGATAGAAAAGGACGAGCAGGAGGAAAGGAGATAATGAGGGATGAAGGAGTGTGAGAAGAAAAAATATTTTGCAAGACACTTTTCTGACATAACAATACTGATGTCTCTCTCTAATTAAGATCATTGGTTATAAAAGGTTGCTTAACATACTCTTTGTGATACCCGTGCCTTGGCCCAGCAATCAGGGAGCCTCAATCCTCACCACTAACACCAGAGAGGGCTTCTCATATATGAAAAAAGGATAACAAATACACACAGTAAATTGCAATTTCCTTTAAGAGCACACAGAGATCACAGTCACTCTGGGGCTGGTCGCTCCCTTGCTCTCCAGGTCCCCAATAAGACTCCCCACTGGCGCAGCTATAGTGTCCAGATCTCAGCCAGCTGGGCAAGCTAAGATCTCCAGCAAATCCAATGAAAAAAACTCCAGAAGCACACCATGACAAACGGAACCAACCTGATGAAAACTTTTTTATTCACACAAAGAGCACAGAACAATGGCCAGTAAGTACTTTCACATTTCTCTGAACGCTTCTTCTGGAGATTTTTTTTTCATTGGATTTGCTCTTTTGCTTATCAGGGGCACTTTATCCAGAGTTGTGTTCTGTTTGCCTTAAAATCTCCAGCACCCTCTCTGTCCAACCAATGCTTCATGTCCCTACCCAAGTAGCTGACATACACACACACACACACACACACACACACACACACACACACACACACACACACACACACATACACACACACACACACACACACACACACACACACACACACACACACACACACACACACACACACACACACACACACACACTTTGAGATAAGAGTTTATACAACCACACAGACACTCCTGGGAAAGGCTGGCTCAGGTTCTCCAGCTGTGCCGCTATTACCCAGGCTATACTGTAGTACTGCCTGCCACCACCCATCTAATATGTATCAGCTACTCAAAGGCCCTTAAAAGGGTGCCCAATTATTACTGTGCAATATTATTATCCAATTGGTAGTATAACTAAACAGTCAAGGCTTATTAGAGGGACTTGGTACAGTAATCACTATAATTATGCAATGTAATCTAAAGCTTAAATTATCTCTACACAAAACAGCCACAGTTGAAAGGTTTTAAAATATTTAATAATAAATAATAAAAACACAAGACAATACTTCTTACTACACATTGCTAGTCAAGAGTTCAGAGATCACATTCAGAAATACTTAAAAGAATCCAGTAGCACAGTTCTGACATCACAGAAAAACACTTAGTCTAATATTTCTAGTTTCTAGCTATTTATAAAAGAAAACACAAGTCAAAGATAACTTACATAAGAAAACAGGCAGAGTTGTGATGAGTTGGATGGCCAAGACAAAAATGTTTAATAATCTCTGGTTCTCTCTATTTAAATTGAAATTGCAATTCTGATTCACATTACATTATTCTTCACACTTTCTTGGGGTTCCCCGGCTACACATTACATCATTCTTCACACTTCCCTGGGTTCCCAGGCTAACAGAAACTGTATGTACATTCTTAGCATCTCCTTTTGTTATCTTGCAGTTGGTCAGGAAGCAGAGCAATAAAAATAAATTTGCATGTTTAAATCTAGCAATTTAACTCTTGGTTAAAACAATAGCATGAAAGGGTCACCACATGCTTTACTTTGGTCAGTAGAGTGCGCTGTTGTCACTTTTTTCAGTTCCACAGGTAACACTATTTCTTTACATTTAAGACAACAAGCCTGTAGTTTACATTCATATTTACAAATGACAGAATTATCTGCAAAATTCTATCTGGCTAGGCTGGCAGCCTTCACACTCTTCACAAGCAATGTATTTAAAAAATGCACTCCATTTGAGTTGATATAAAAAAAGATGGCTTCCAGCCAATATCCACTAGATCACTGACACCCATTTATCCTTTACCAGAAGGCTTCATTGAGGAACTGTATGCTTCATTGTGGTTTGAATTGACTACCTTGGCTTTTGAACTCCTGGGGAAGTTCTGAGAATGAAAACAGTGTTGCCATCCAGGAAACCATGTAAAACAACACAGGTAGCACACCTGTTTACAGTACAGCAATCTAGTTTAGCAGGATTGTGCAGAATGCCACAATGAGTACCAGGGTTTATTATATAGTAATGTGTTTGGGCCAAACACAGTACAAAACAGTGTATACAGTGCAGAGAATTCTGAAATCCCATTCCAGCCATTCTGTACAAAATTTGTGCAAATGATCTGTCAGGGTACATGGACTGCCATTTAAAAAAAACAGTTAGGGGAAGTGTGTGTATTGCATAGGGACACACAGATGAATTGTAGGAATGAACACAGGGAAAAAGGATGGGTGAAGCATCATAATTTACAGCAGCTGAGGGCATGTAAATGGAAGCCAGTTGTAGCAGGAACACTAATCACATATCAACATGGTACAGTATGGACATCACAGTAAAAATGTAAATTATGTGACTGTCAGACAAGGTGACATAACAATGGAGAAAATGTCTTTGTGGGATAAGCATCTTGACATGAACAATGGAGAGGACATCTATCAGGGAAGTTATATACAATTGCTGTTGGGTGCATATTGCAAAGCTATGCAAGGTGATTTGCCTGAATATGAGTTTACTGTCTGGTCTGCAGAGGTCTCCAACAAGTGAGATACAGTTACAGGCTCATGGACAACAGTAAAAGAAGCATGTACAGTCATGGAATATATCAGACTAGTACCACCAGTAATCCCATGCCTCTGACATAACATATGAGATTCTGAGCGATCATTGATGGTTCTGCATGAATACACTTGTACAACTATTACGACATGTCAGCAATCTATGAGGGGCATCAAACATACCATCCTGACACTGTAACATCTGCTGGAGGTAGGAGGAACACTGCTATTTTATTTTTTTTTTTAATTTTTATTTTACATTTGTTGACCGGGCTAGTCTAGCTGGATTTATTTCCATTTTCAGTAGAGGCCCGGGGAGAAAAGCTCCACAGAAAATACAACAATAATTAAATGTAGTAATAAGCTAATTATTAACAAAATCTAACAAAAAGACAAGCCACACTAAACTCTAGTAGACAAAGTGACAGAATCAGATTATAGAGCATATTAATTAATGGAGTAAAGTGGACACCAAAATGATAGCATGTAATAAAAGAAAGATATTAGAGTACAAGAGACAAGAAGAAAAGAGGGAGTAACACAAAAGTTAGAAGAGAGGAAGAGGGAGTAGAACAGTCGAAAAGTGAAAAGTCAAAAGAGAAGACAAAGAGAAGAGAGGGGAGAGAAAGAGAGGAGTAGGTCTAAGCAAAGAAGGAGTCCAAAGGGCATAGGGTAATCTTGGTAGTAACTTAACTGATAAGTTAAACATAAGAGCAGATGAAACGATAGAGGTAGAGTGAAAAAAGTTAGTCAGGTGTACTACAAGAACAAAGCCAGTGATTTTGGAAGTACAGTTTAATTTTATGTTTGAAGAGAGGTAAAGAAGTGATCAGTGTTATATCCCTAGGTAGAAGATTCCATATTCTACCTACAGAATTAGTGAATAGGGAGTCGCCAGCTGAGTTGTTGGACTTTATAGATCTGGCCAAGAGTTTACAAGAGGATCGAAGGGACATAAGATTGCTATAAGGGATAAAAAGTTGTGAGAGTATGGGGGTGTTATCAGGTTGGTGCAGTATTTTATGGGCAATAGTGAGTTGTGAGATTACAAGACAGTTTTGTAGTTCTAGCCAGCCTAAAAGTTTCAAATTAAGACAGTGATGGGTTCTGAAGGGGTTACCAGTGGTGAAGCGGGCAATATTATTATAGCAAGTAGCTAGTTTGTTTAGGTTAGCTTTCTTGAGGTTAGTGAAGATCGGAGAGGCATAAAAGACAGTGGATGTAAGATGGGAGTGGGCGATAGTACCTCTAGTAGATGGGGTTAGAAAAGGTTTAATACGGTATAAGGATCCTATTTTTCTGTTAACTGATTTGATGGTGTTGTTGATGTGTTGATCAAAAGTGAGATTATTATCGATGGTTATTCCTAACAGTTTAGTTGTAGAGTCAGGAGAGATGACAGTGGTGTTGTTTGTCAGGATGGTGAAATTTAATGGGGAGGTCCGAGTGGTTGGGGAGAAGAGAAGAAGTTTAGTTTTTTTAGCATTAAGAAGGAGGTAACGTCTAGTAAACCATGTTTCCACTGTATTGAAAATATTTTGAGTTAGTGAGATTAGATCTGAAGAGGAAGATGCAGAGCAAATAATGGTAGAGTCATCAGCGTATTGAATGCAGGTAGCTTGAGGGATTACTGAGTGAAGATCATTAATATAGAGGGAGAAAAGAAGTGGACCAAGAATAGAGCCCTGGGGGACTCCGATGGAAATGGGTAATAATGATGAGATGTGGTTATTCCAAATAACGGCTTGCTGTCTGTTACTCAGATAAGAACTAAACCATTTAATGGCAAGGTTATCAAATGAGAGGGATTTGAGGATGTGAATTAATGAAGAGTGGTTGACCATGTCGAAGGCTTTGGAGAGGTCATTGAATAGAGCAGAGGAGAGAAGGTTATTGTTGCGATTCCTATTGATAGTGTCTACAAAGTAAAGAAGGGCAGTGGTGGTGCTATGATGAGGTCTAAAGCCATGTTGACAGTTAGCTATAATGTTGTGTAAAGAGAGATACTGTACAAGTTGCTGATGAATACATTTCTCCATAATTTTTCCTAAGGGTGAGAGAAGAGCAATTGGTCTAAAGTTAGAGTAGTCAATACAGTTTCCACCTTTGTGTAGAGGGATAATATGAGAGACTTTCCAGATATCAGGGATAGTTCCCTCTTGGATTGTCCTATTTATGAGTATAGATATTGGGTATGCAATTTCTTTGGCTGCCTTTTGAAGATAAAGAGAAGGGAGTTTGTCAGCAGAGGGGGTACAGGGTTTCAGTTTGTGAATAAGTCGGTAGATGAAAGAGGTAGGGATAGGTTGTAGAGAGAAGTTGTGAGAAGAGTCTAATAGGTTATTTGGGGGATAGAAGTTGTTGGTGTTCAGTTGTCTAGCAAGAGATTGTATAGTTTCGGAAAAGAAAGAGTTAAAAGCATTTGCAGTTAGGTGGGGGGTGTCTGGGTCAGCATTAAGGGGGGAGGGAGTTTTGGCTGTACCTGGTGAAAGGAGTCTATTGACTGATGACCAGAATTGTTTAGGTTTATTGAAATGAGTTTCTTGAAGTCCACAGTAGTATTTTCTTTTGTCAGTAATTATAGCTTTTTTGGTAAGATTTCTAAGCTGGCAGAAGTAAAGAAAATCAGAGCTGTTTCTATGGCATCTCCATTTGGCCCAGACCTTATTTCTAGAGAGTATTAGTTTTTTAGTTTCATGAGAGAGTCATGGGGCTGTATTAGTCTTCATTCTAATAGTACGCTCTGGAGCATGTTTGTCAAGAATGGCAAGGAAAGTGGAGTTAAAGAATAATACTGCATCTTCAAGTGGAAGTGATTTTAAGGGGTTCCAGTTACATGATCTGAGTTAATTTTGAAATAGGTCAATTTTAAAGTGTTTGGTAGAGCGTATTTTTCTTATATTAGGGAGGTTTAGACAATCAGTTTTTTCTCTTGTAATATAAGTTAAGCAGTGATCACTGAGGTCATCTGGCATAGTTCCTACTTTATAAGTAAAGTTGACTTTGTTTATGAGTATCCAGTCTAGGATACTCTCTTTTTTACTGGGCTTATTAAATCTTGTTGTAGAGGTAATGGATTGGGTTAAACCATATAGGTTTATGTGAGAGGAGGGATTTTCAGCATTAATAGTATTCCAATCTATATTAAAGTCACCAAGAATTATAGTTTCTTGGGGGTAGTTGGTAAAAACCCAACTGAGAAAGTCTTCTAAGATGGGTATGTTGTTACCTGGAGGTATGTACATGCAGATGATGTAGAGGGATTTATTAGAATTTAATTGGAGTTTGGTGATAATGGCTTCTACCTTACTATCCTGGGTTGGACAGGCTGGTAGGGTAGAGATATTGAGGTGATTCTTAGACAGAATTGCTATTCCACCACCTTTTTGTTTAGTTCGGTCAAGTCTTAGTATATTGTAGCCTTGTGGTATACCTGTATGTGACATTATGATAAATCCAGGCTAGTTGACTGGTGTGCATGGCATATATACGGTACAATCCACATTGTCATGAATGTAACCCATGCCATCAATGTTGCCAAACAGCTATGCATGTACTGTGTACACCACCAGAACAGGTATCACACATGCATCTAGTGTAACACACCTTGATGGGTGTTCCCCACAATCAGACAGTAATGATTATGCAACAAAAAGAATACCTATTTATGGCCAATAAGATGTGTGACACCTCACTCTGGCAAAGGTGTTATGCTTCAGTTACACGTCACTGGACAATGTATAGGAAGATGCGTGAAGAATGGTGCATTGTACTCAGGTATTGGTGTGATGACGGCTGCGAACTATGGAGTTATTCTGGCCTTTGATGTGGATGTCCTGCATATACTCAGCAGTTGTTTTGCATACAAGAGGATACTCACCACTGTGGCCACATGCTGGGGGACATTCTGCATACCATCTATCTCAGGGCATTCTTGGTTTGTGCATTTGTTTTCATAACGTAACAAATCCGCCTATGTTTTTTTTTTTATTTCATGTGTTGTCATGGCAATACCAACAATCTAGGGAGTGTATTAACTCCATTTGTATAATACTAATATCACAGCTGGAGTCAATGATTGTCCACAATCTGCAGTCCTCCAGACAGCTGTTTGGACACAGGATGTATATGTCTTTCTTGATATCTGTGACTTAAATAATGAACAGGAAAGGCCTAGCAGACCTGATGTATGGACCTGATGACTGGACCAGAGATATACATCACTTCACACATTTTAACATATTTAGATGCCATGTATGTGATCCAGTGGTCTGCCAACTTGGTGATATAGGTATTTATGGCCACATCTGACATTATTGAGTGAATACCTCTTTGAGGATTTGTGTCAAATGCCTTGGCATGGTCAAGTTCCACAGGACAATAATGTTCTCCTCTTGCATGGCCTTAATGACCTCTTTCAGGACATCTAACAGATGTAAAAGACGTAGCTGTAGCATTAACAAATCACACATGTTTATTGCACACAGCCTGGATATTACTAGTATCAAGATAGAAAAAGTTCATGATTTTTAACCAAGAAAATATAGGCCCTACAAACCATGCCATGACATTTGTGGAAAGACTGAAAGCCCTGTCACTGTAGTATGTATCATATAGGATGAGTTGACTTGTGCCTGTCTTACAGGCCAGTCTCTGACCATGCCCTGTTGGGAATACTAACATCTGCAAATCAGCTATAGCTGATGACATCAGCAATGTGTGTTGAGGAGAAGATGCTGATAGCAGTGTCCCAAATGCTGGTGTAAAATGCTCTCTATAATGTCAAGCAAGTGCACAAATGCATACACATCCAAGTTGACTGCAATGAGAACAGAACCCCTACCTATATAAGTACACTGACTAGAGAACACAGCTGCAGGACAACTTATGGTGGATGACATCAGCACTGGATGCCAGAGAGAAGATGTTGGGAGGCCTGCATGAAATGGATGTGTAGGCATGTTCAACTCTCAGGATATTTCAAGTTCTGCATGTTACTAGACTGATGAATTTGCAATGTGTAGTATGTACTGGTTGTGTTCCAATGTGCATGTATACTTTAAGAGACAGCCTTACAAGCTATATGCAAACAGGTGTCCACATTACTACAAACATTTAGAAATTTGAATATGTATTGCCATTCTAAAGATGTGCATGGTATATCACACATTTGTTATTAATTTATGTTGTGTAGTTGATATATTGTGAACATGTGCTGATGGATCAGGGTTGCAGCTCATGGAGAGGTAACACATGGCTGCATTGCAAATATGTGACATAGTCTTAGATAGTGCCTTCATTTGTTGTGGTTTAACGTAATTTCATGTCATGAAGACTAAATGGACAATAAACAAAATGAATACATGCTATTATTTACTTTGCATACCTCAATGGCAAGCAGTGGGTTTGCACAATGGCTGACAAAGTGTTTGCACGCAGTTAAGCAGTGCACAAACGCGAGGCTCATTGCTAAAATTATGAGAGTTAATAATGAGTGTATGAAACACACCTGCTGCTTAGCTGACTCTGTGGTAGCAGGTATAAATGCATTGACTCATTCCTTTCTCAGCTTAGATTATATAGGGTTTGAATCCAGATGTATGTAATACTTTTAAATAAATTTTGATATTGCAATGAAATTTTACTTTACTCTACCTTCACCATGTGTTACTGTATTTTGACATAGCACAGCATATTTAAGCAGCATTGCATGGAATTAACCTCACTACAGAAGAGCTGTTCACCATCATTTCACATTGGTGTGCAATGCTAAATTCCATGCAAACATAGAGGCCAAAATTCAAAGGGCTCCATTTTTTTCTTGGTACTTATATGTGTAGTGTATGATTCTATTTTTTTGATCAGATTATAGGTGTTAAGGTGTTAAAATGGGAGTAGATAGAAAAGTGGTGAAATGGGGGCAAGCAGGGGGAAGAGCAAAGGGAGAGAAATATAGGAATGTGCAGGAGGAGGCAGACCAGAAGTGTATCCCTCATTAGTAAGATCAGACCATAAACGAATCTCACTGGATATTCACATCCTGACTCCACCCCCTGCCCTGAAAACCACAGTGAAAAACTTCTCTAATGCAAATTTCACACTCCTCAAAACCGAGGTGGAATCCTTCAAAGCCCCCGGGCCTGTGGAAAATACGGCCCAGACCGCAGAATCCTTTATAAACACATTCTATGAACACCTTCAGGAATGCATGGATCATGCAATCCCAAATAAAACCAAGTCCCAATCCTCCAAAGGCAGACGTCCTGTCTGGTGGACCCCAGCCATAAACAAACTATACAATAGAAGGAGGAAGCTACTACATGATAGAGCAAAATCGCAAAAAGGGAAGGCATCTCTGATCAGTATTAGCAAAAAACTGTGGGCACTCATAAAATCGTCTAAGGCCAGCTTCGAGAGAAAAATTGCACAGGACACTAAGGATAATCACAAGGCTTTCTTTAGTTTTGTTAGGAACCTGGGTGGGAATTCCCAGATATGCTCAGAATTAGTCCAAAATGACAAAAAGTACACCGAACCCACAGACATTGCCTACATCCTAGCTGATAGGTTCAGCGCAAACTCCCCCCCCCACCAAAAGGGCAAATATCTATCCCAGCAGAATGCTGCCCCCCTGACATCTCAGATGCTCAGGTAAGAGCTGCCCTCTCCAAAGCAAAAAACACAGCATCAATGGGACCAGACAGTGTCCCGGGCTGCGTCCTACATGAACTCCAAGAAGAGCTAAACCCAAACATAAAACTACTGTTCAATCTCAGCCTTACTACAGGATATGTACCCAAAGAGTGGCGTACAGCAACAGTGGTCCCTCTCCACAAAGCTGGTGCCTCAACAGATCCTGGAAACTATCGCCCCGTAAGCCTGACTAGCTTGGTCTGCAAAGCTATGGAACGGATCATCATGGACCTCATAAATAAAGATATTGGGGACCTACAGACACTGGATCCTACCCAGTTCAGCTTTGTTAAGGGCAGATCCTGCCTCTTAAAACTTTTTGATTTCTTTGAAACAGTCACCAAGGCCATTGACGAGGGGAAGATGGTCCACACAGTCTACCTGGACCTCGCAAAAGCCTTTGATACAATACCCCACTCGGGCATTATAGATAAGCTCACCAGCTTAAATATAAACCCCTATGTCACTAGATGGGTTGCAAACTGGCTCAAGGACAGAACCCACATGGTTAGAATTGCTGGAGCCATGTCAGACTCCAAACCAGTTACAAGTGGTGTCCCACAAGGCTCAGTCCTGGGACCTCTCTTGTTCGGTATATATTTCTCAGAGGTACAGGCCAACATGGAAGGACTGTGGCTGACCAAGTTTGCAGATGACTGCAAACTGGATGCCATAATCGACACTCCCGCTGACACAAGCATCCTCCAAAAGGGCCTCATAGAAACAGACAACTGGTGCCAGAGCCATGGCCTCAAGCTAAACGCCAAAAAGTGTATAGTCATCCCCTTTGGCAAAAACAAAGTGCCTACAAATTACCACATAGGTGGTAATCCATTAAGTACAGAAGAAGTAATTAGGGACCTGGGGACCCAAGTTGATAGCAATCTCTCATTTGACAACCATGTAGCCAAATTGGTTATAAAAACATTTTTATAGCCCACCTAATCATGAAGGGATTTACATCTAGATCAGGGGAGGTCATAATGCCTCTTTACTCTTCCCTCATCAGGCCCATAATTGAGTACAATGCCCCTTTTGGGATGTACCTTACCAGACACCTGCAGCAACTGGAAAGACCCCAAAAGTACCTCACCAAGAGGATCAAAGGGCTCAAACAGATGCCATATGCTGCCCGGTTAAAGAAACTCCAGCTCTACTCAGTGGCATACCACCTGCTCAGAGGCGATCTGTGCCTGACATATAAAGCATGTCCAACCTGGAATTAATGGACATGCTGCACCTCAGAAAATCCAAATCCCATCGAGCTATGCGCTCGAGAGACTTGAACCTCAGCACTGAAATAAATAGGACATGCTGGAGGGACAGATTCATAACCCAGAGGCTCCCTTCACTCTGGAATAAAATCCCAGTCCAGGTTAGGCAGAGTCCCTCATTGACTCTCTTCAAGAGGAATCTTGATGAGTGGATGGGAGATCGTAGATTTACCCCCGGTATCACTTTTGTGTCACTGTTAGACAGAGGCACAGTATACTAACCTCGAAAAAGGGCATATCAAAATTAATTTAAAAATGTGTGGCGAAAGCCAAACACACTCTGGCTAGGCTTATAAATGCCCTAGGGCAGATAGCCTAGTATGAACCTATGAACCTATGAAATAACCATAGCTATCCATTTCTTCAACAGTGTAAAATTAAAATATGTACAGAATATTAGCTGAATTTGGACTGTCATCTCTGTAAAGAGGGGTGACAGCAACACAATCATGTTGTATAGCCAATTTGACCAAATTAAGTGTGTCAAGAAAACATGCGTGCAAAGTGGAGAGCTATGTATGGGATGATATGTTTTTTGTGGAACAGGTGCCCATTTTTTTTTTACTTTAGTAAGAGAGGAATGCTGGGTAAGGGACATTTGTGTTTCTGGGTCAGGTAAGTTGGACAGGTGAGGAAGTAAATGCAAGCAAACAGGACAAACAAGACAAGACACAGGGATGGTGAGGGACACAAAAGGTGGGGGGACACCATGATTGGGGCAAGGGAGCGGACAACACAAGCTCATGCCCATCATATATGGAGACAGTAAGAATCTAGTCCTCACCTGTAGGACTGTTATCACTGTCACCTTACTCCACTGGCTGCTGGAGTGCTTGACCTCTTCTCCTTCTATGGACCATGAGGGAGACCTCCCTCTTCATTTGGTGTAGGTGTACATCAATGGTGTGTTGCACAACTCTACCCACCAACCCTAGCATCTCCTGGTGAGTGATGAAATCCCCACCTCTGCCAGTACTCCTGGAGGGTACCAAAGCACCATCTGCCAGAGTAGTGCTATCTGAGGGTGCAGGTAGTGCAGGGGCAGCAATGGCAGTACTCCCAGGTTGGGCCCCAGGTGTGCTGGGCATTGGAGCTGGAGCCAGTGAAGCAGGGACAGGTTGACTCATTGGGGTTGGTGTACCTCACTCTGCTGGGAAGCATTTACTTATTTATTTCAAATGGATGACATGGAGACACAACACATAATAGAAAATAAAAAATGTAAGGTTTGGGGTGAGGAAAAAAGTGATAAAATTAGTACCATCATATGTGACATACAATGCATTATTACAATTGCATACAACTGTTTTATCTAAACTATTATATTTAAGTATACATCCTAACAACTACAAACTATAATTACGGATTGCTCAAAGTAATCCTTGCAGTGTGTATATATTACATATATGCCTGGTCAAATTATACAGATTTTATTTAACTGCAGGACATTTATGCAACTTATATAGAGTTTAATTTATGCAATATTATTAAAGAAATACAGTACTGTATAGTTGTTACTCATGGTATTTGAGCCCACAACCTCTGACTGCAGTCTTACACTTGACTCCTAAAGCTGGTTTGTGTTACAGGACTTATGCATGCATACTTGGTTTTATAGTTAGGATATGCATGCTCACTTTGCTACTTTTGCATAGAAAAGAAAAAATGTATCTTTAACTTTTAAAGCTGCAATAATAGTTCTCTTGTGCTGTATATATACCATTTGCTTCCCTCAATCTCTCCAAACAATCAGCATAAGCCTGCCAATTAAATTCAATTCAATTTCAGGATTTGCTGTGGAAAGAAAAGACACAAGAAAAGAGCATTATGCATACCAGTCTTGCCTATATTTAGCTTTCTATGTATTATAAATTCTCTTTATTAGCATATTTATACAACTGTGGGATGTCACAATTTTGAAACTCAGCCAACCACTGGTTGAGCGTATCCCTCTTGTGCCTTTTTTAGGTCATTGAAATGGTGCCTACACTATTCACAAGTGCATGAGATGCTAGTTGCACTGGATAAAGACTTGGGCAGAGTATTTCAAGACTCAGACTTGTACTGGGAACCGTTAAAGTCGTCCTGCAGAAGCCTTTGGCTGTGGAGTTTTACCAGGAGTCCAATAAATATTCTAGACTCCTGAACCTCTATGCCTTAAAATAGGCACATTCCCCCTCTTATTCCAGACATGTATAATCCCAAAAGTAGAGAAATGGCAAATGATGATTTCCCCCCAGTTCCTGTTATTACATTTACTGGTAGTATGCTAACCTGAAAAACAATGCTAACCAAGTTTGCAAGATGTTAAGTGGAGCGCAACAGTGTCAAGTAGGGAGGAAAGCAATTTTTGAAATCAGAAGGTTAATCTGACACTTGATATTAGTTTGAGGGATGTCTGCTGCTGTAACTGTTAGGTGATTTAACTTTGCAGATATGTAATGGGGGCATAAATTTCATGACTTGACACATTTTTTGATTTGGCTTTATATACTGATAAAATTTATATTTACAGTGTGGGATTCGAACTTCTGCATAAGGGACAAATCATGTTCTTCCACAGGGGTAATTTTCCATCTTTGCCACAGAAGAAGTGCTTCTCAGACATAGTCATGAATCATTCATAAATAAAAATGAAAGTTTGAGGTGTTAACCATGTATGTGTGTGACCTGACAAGGTCCTTATATATATATATATATATATATATATATATATATATATATATATATATATATATATATAAATATTCATTTTTGTATGTGTCTTACTTAAGTATGAAAGCCATCCAAGTCCAGATTGCAGAATTATACACAGCAGACAGTATACCCTCAGTCATACATCTGAACCTTCAAAACACAGTAGGGTGTCATATCCCTCATACATATAATTCATAACAGTTTTACAATTTATAATTATGTATAGTGTTATAAGTCATATTTAATATAATGTGAAATGGAACAGCAGTAAAAATGTCTGGAATTTCCTGTATTAGAACCCAGGACCATGTGTATGGCAGTCCTAAACTTATACCTGTTGCCATAAGAATATTGAAATAGCACTTGTATATTTTCCTGTTCAGTACTATAAACTGGACTGTCACAAGAGTAAAAATATGTTGCACTTCCTGTATTACAGACCAAGACCATCTGTATTACAGCCCTACATTTACATCTGCTTTTACAGAAATGGTTATATAACAGTTGCATAATTCCCTGTTCATTCTTAGGTTCTATGTATTATCCACTGATCAATGCCACTTATCATGTTTGCACGGTGCACAACATAATTAATAGAATGCATCTTTAAATTGTTGACTGTCTGCAGGTGTTGGGGATGTTTGCTAACCACTGCACAATGTCTCTTATTGGCATTGAGCAATAAAAACCAAAAACCGCAACAATGTATCCTTTTTGAACTTTATACTATCTATACCCTGTCTCCAGGTGTTCTACCTGCTTCCTGTGTGGGCCACTAGTCCAGGTTTGTACACTGCTAAGTCCCACACAATTGAGATAATCACAGCTAAACCTGACATCCATTTTGTTTCTCCATTTCCCTTGCTTGTGCTAAGCTGTGTACTGTGCAAACACTGGCATTAAAAAAAAATAAGAAAAATACATAAAAGGGAAAATTACATGAAATGAAAATAAATCTATTAAACAACACTACAAAATTTATGTTGGCACACAAGAAATGCACAGTATTCTACAGATACAGAAAAGTAAGTCATTACTTACTGATTATTTTTCTGCTGTTAAGACTTAAGACTTGGCTCTTCCTGCTCTGTTCACCCTACGGACTCAACCTGCACCCCTGCCCTGACCCCAATTTTCACACGCCTGCACTACTTATTTACATCCTTTCCTCACTAACTTTTCTTACACTACATAACAACCACATCTTTTCTCTACAAACAGCCATAACTCTTTCATTCACACACAACTCATACAAATATGCCTCCATACTCTACACTCCTCACAACTCAGACATTACTCCTACATCTCCTCTGCACTTTATTATGCCTAACCGCCCTTTCTTCCTTTACTCTCTCACCCAATTCACCACATTCCCCATAGCTACCTTCAGCAATGTCACCAGCTACCTCAAACATATCTCCTCACTTTCCACGAACATCTACTGTCCTCCATTTTAAAATAAAGACTTTTTCCTACTCACCCAAAAACAACATCCATAACTGCCATAATACAAATGACTGCTACAATACTAGCTCCAAACAAATCACTAAGCAAAAACACCCGAAGCACATTCTCCATCTCTCCACCTTACCTTTATCTGGTGACATTCACCCAAACCCTGGCCCCCATAAAATCTCAAACAATAGCCCAGGACCTCCTAATCAAGCCAACTCCCACAAATCTCTGTACTTGGTAACAATAAATACCCGAAGCCTTCATAACAAAATTTCCAACTTCCATTCATGGCTCTCCCACAATCAACCTGATATCATCGCCTTAACTGAGACCTCGCTTAAACCCCTTATCAAGGATTCCAAAATTCTACCCCCTGTTATCAGACAATCAGAGCTGATAAACCCAACAGAATATGTGGTGGAGTTGCAATAATGTTTGTTAATTTCCTCACTATAACACCATTCTCTAACCACATTTCCAAGTTCTCTAATGCTGAAATAATAATTACCTTTCTAAAAATAGACAACAATAAAAACCTCTGCCTCATCACCCTATGCATTCCACCTGGAAACAACATCCCAATTCTTTAAGAAATACTCTCTTGGGTCTCCTCTAACATAAAAAAATAAAACAATCATCCTAGGAGACGTAAACACCAACTGGACTAAACTTAAACCTATTCAAATTCACCCAGCTAATAAACTCCCCAACCAGACCATCCAAAGACTATGCATCTGAGTCCATTCTGGACTGGGTACTTGTCACTCACGCCCACAAAATATCAGATGCAGGGATCCTACCTGACTCCTTAAGCGATCACCTCCCTGCATATATACACCGGTCTTCAAGCACTCTACCACTCCAACACCATTCTAAGGATACTCACAACCTAACAAACTTCAACCCACTACTCTTCTCAGAAACCCTCCAAATTATAAACTGGAACATACTAAAAACACTCCCACTAGACAATGCTGTCAAATATTTCAACACTTCCTTTATCAACACACTAAACCAACAAGCACCAATTCATATAGAGAATAAAAAGTAACCCTGCCCCTTGGCTGACCAAAGCCACTAAGGATCTCATGCACCTTAGAGACAAAACCCTGAAGTCCTACAGAAAAAAAAAACAATAAATCAAAACTCCCTCTTGCTCTTTAAACAACTCTAGAACCAAGTAAAGAAACTAGTCCACAAGGATAAACAATGCCCACATCCAGACAAGTCTCCCCTAGAAATAACATCCCTATTTAACCCCTTCTTCATAAACTGCATAGCTGATATCACTGCCACCTTTCTTACTACTAGCAAAACTAATAGCATTCCTTCCCCCAACTCCACCTCCCACTCCCTAATTTCCCAACACTCCCCTCCCTTCACTTCATAAAAATCTACTTTATCACCCAAAGAGACTTTCAAAATATATAGCCAAAACCAATGCTTAATTGAAATTGTCCCCCACGCAAAACTCCTCAGAGTTGTTATAGATGAGCAACTAAAATTTGATAATCACATACAACAAAATATAAAAAAAAACATCAAAACCTGGGATTGCTCTACAGAAATAATCAATACCTAACCCACTCCCCTAGAAAAACAATAGCATCCACCTACCTCCTCCCCTCTCTCATGTTCACCTATACTCGCTAACCTCCAATCCTCCCTAAAGCCAAACTAGAAGCCTGCTACAACAAGATATCCAAATTTGCAACTAACTCAAAACACTCTTCCCACCACTGTAAGGCTCTTCAGTATCTAAACTGAATTTCCAAACTACCTAGACTATAAAGGTGGAATGCTTTCTCACTATCTCTTAGAACTATCCACAACCATGCCACCTTTAAATCTTCTTGACACGCTTACCTCTCCTCTTCCTGGAAGTGCAACTGCTCTCAATCCTCTGCTAACCTCCTCCCATGAAACTTCACTTTATGACTGTAAATTCAGTGATACGGCTTACCATTAGCTAACATCTTATCTTTGAATCATAATGTGTATAAAGTCTAGATATGTCATATATTTTCTGTACATATTATATTGTATGTAAAACTCTTTATGTGAATTGCATAACTCTTCTGAATCTTGTTTGTATAAAGTCTAGATATGTTTTACATTTTCTGTACATATTACATTGTGTGTTAAACTCTTTCTGTGAATTGTATAACTCTTCTGAATACTACAATATTTCTGTAATGTGCAATTTTTCTATTACCGTGAAGCTTTTCTCCCTGGGCCTCCACTGAAAATGGGATCTTTATGGCCCAGTGGACTATCCCAGTTAACAAACTACAAATAAATACATAAATAATAAAATAAATAAATATTTTACACAGGCCTGGATTTGAACTCCCGCTGCAATGGACCTTCAAAAGGCAATAATGGTGTTGTATCCTTCTTTGCCACACAGACAGCTTTGTAGCAGAGAACTGAAATCATTGTGCATACAACCACGTGCAATATTATCCACAGTGCTAACAAAACTTATGACAGTTATTTGTACATGTATTCATTTCAAAAGTGCTGCACTGAGTGATCACACAACCATTTCTGACTATTGCTTGCATAAATGCAGCTTCTGTCTTATCGCTCTGTGTTTTGGGCCATTTTTGTCTTATCTGACCAGTAATATGAAACATGCAGTCTGTAAGACATTCTGTATTACTGACCTTAAAATGTGTGAGGAAATTAAGTGGCAGTAATATACAGCTGTTAAGAAATGAAGGGAAGCTTGGACATTACTGAACAGAAACTTGAAATCTGTGCTGTTTACTTACATTTAAAACATTGATACAATTACTTCAATACTTTGTAAGTGTAACCTGGTTGACACACCCACTGGAGGTAGGGGAGTCTGAATTGCTGTTGTGTTTCCCTTCTCTCTACCAGTAATCATTGACAGTTGTAATCCATTAGCAACAAACACTGAGGTAGTGCCTGCACTATGTTTACATTTGCTACATGGAACCAGGTATTTGGAATTCAGCAATTAGAATCAGTTCACACCTCATTTGCATCTTCACCATGCTCACAGCCTTGAATCTACACTATAAAAAGGAAACCATGTAGCTAGGGAACCTGAAGGTGAGGAGACTTGTTTATATGGATAACACAGAAGAAGATATTATTCTGGGATTTATCTGCACAGAAGATTACTGATCTTGACAAGGTATCCTTGCATTTTTATGCTATGCTGAAATGTCAGTAAGAAAAATCTGTTTATATATATATATATATATATATATATATATATATATATATATATATTAGCAAATACTACTTTTATCTGTATGTATTTCTTAGAAGTGTAGTGATAGCATAGCCATGTTTGCCAGGGCATTTTACTTTCTCAGATGTACAGCCTTATTAACTCTCATTAGTGCTAATGTTACAACTGTTTTTCTCTGTACATTCTTCTATTTTTATTTCTGTGAAATGTAAATGTCCTATATAGTCAATGACACAAGGGTGTTAGCCTTCTAGGATGGACCATACACACTTATTAAAATGTAATGTACTGTGGAAACCTGTGCACATGTTTCAGGAACAGTTTATTTGATAGCACTTTTAGCATTTCAATGGTTTGTTAGCAAAATGTGTCATTTGCCTGCTGTTTTGGGAATGGGGAGCAAAGTTGTATTTCTGTTTTGGCACAAACAAGATTTTGTTATGGTTACTCTCCTTATTTTGGATCCAACCTTGCTTTGTGTGTGATTGCAATATGCTGCAACCACACAATTCCTTTTTTATATTTAAATATCTTGACTGTTTTATGTTTCTCCAATGCGTATTACTGAAATACTACCTTTCATGTGTTACATCGATAAAGAACTTTTATTTATGTGATACTTATGTGTAGCATCCTTCTTTTGTGTTTTATGTCACCTGGGACTATGGTATCCAGGTGCTTCAATCCTCCCCAAAAACACCCTTCAGTCACCCTGAAAATGAAGCCATTGGCGAAGCATTTCAGCATCTTGGTGCCTTTCTGCTTGAGAGGGGATGTGAGTATATGTCTGGCAGAATACAAATTTGGCAGCAGATAGTTGCTGATGTGAATGCAGTAGGTGGCCAGAGCAGGACATATGATCAGGTGAGCCATAGGGCCACTGACATGATTTCATTGACCCTAAGTAGAGAAGCTTCAGTAGCCTGTAAATGGATGGATACCATGGGGGGGTGGCTGCTACAGTGCCACCACTGACACCAAATAAGGAGTTCCTGTCCACTGTCAGGGATCCAGACAGCTCAATGGAAAGTGTACAACAGCATGTCATTGGTGCTTCTGTTGTCTGGCATCAATATTACTATATGTATGTGTATAGGATGAAGGTTTTAGCTTCTTAGGCAGTGAGTGAGTGTGCTATGTGTTGCCACTCAGCTAATGTGCGGAGATATTGAGCATGCCTACATCTGCCTATAACCACAGCAGCTGCTGGATCCCCCTCTGTCTCCTCACCTGCATGTGGCTATGTGACCTTCCCATTAGTGGTGGGATGTGTGTCCATTCCCCTTCTTGATTCTGCTGAAGGTGCTTTTTCAGGATGATGTTGTAAAACATGCCAGAGACAGTGAAGATTTCAGTACATGTACATGAATTTTATACATGAATTTTACTGCAGGTCTCACACAGATGTATCTAGGCACTGGAACCACAACTTCAGCAGCCCAAACACATACTCTATGATATTTCTGGTTTGACCATGTGCCTCATTATGGCATTCTTCAGTGTGTATGTGTGTGTGTGTGTGTGTGTGTGTGTGTGTGTGTGTGTGTGTGTGTGTGTGTGTGTGTGTGTGTGTGTGTGTGTGTGTGTGTGTGTGTGTGTGTGTGTGTGTGTGTGTGTGTGTGTGTGTGAGTGCATTTCTGTTGGGTGTCATCAGCCACAGTTCCAGTGCATAACCTGCATCCCCCAGTAAATGACCCTGTGGGATATTATCCCTAGTGAACATGTAATACAGTTGGGAGGTGTGCCGGATATTTGAGTCATGGTAACTATCTGGGTTGCCAGCACAGACATCCAAGATGATTCCCTTAACAAGTACGCATGACTTGGCAGTTACTAGAGTGGAAGCCCTTTCTATTTATGTAGCGCCTTCCTTCTTCCCTGGGTGATCCCTTAATTTCTATATATGTACAATTTGTAGCATGAATATAACCCATTCTTACTTGGGCATGATAAGGACACTATCTAGCTGGCTGGGCACACAGGATATGTGAAAAAATATCTCAAAAACACCATACCATTGAAGTACAGAATGCATGCAACATGGTAACAACTCACCCATACTTCATTGTTAAAAATGAAAGACCATTTCCCTCTGAACAAAAAAATATATATAAATCTTGGCAATGTTTACAACATGGATAAACTACCAATTTGTCATGCTTAAGGATCATGGTTTGGATGAAATGTTGATGTGTTACAGTGTAACAAGTCAAGGGTGTAGTTGCCAGTAAAAGTGAGGTGGGTAAATGTCACATAAAAAGACATTTGTGCCTCAATATTAAGATAAAATTAACCAAAATTCAAGAACAGAAAGCCAAGAGTAATTGCATTATGTGCTGCATTGTAAGGGAAACATCATTTAAACAAATACAGAACATTTTGTCAATATTCAAAATTAAATGTGTATCTTCCAAATGTAGATACTGCTGAATTTGAAAATAGTTTAAATGTCTATTAAAACCTCTTGAAGTAGAAGCAAAAGTGGTCACTTAACAGCTTCTGGATTACAATGACAGTTTTGACACCTCAGGAAGGATGTGGGAGAGGTGTAATAACCATAACCACTTAATGCATCTGATTCATCCAAGGAAAATAACACTAAGAAAGATAAACATTATACCTAACCATTTCAGCAGTATGAATCAACTAGTCCTCTATTTCTAGTTTGCTAAAATAATAGCAATAGAATTGATTTAGATCTGAAGGTTTTTGGTAACACCATTCCTCTCAACTTATTTGGTCAAGAATTCTGATTCTAGGCAAAGGCGAAATAAGGGGGGGTGACAATTAGTAACAATTTTAAATATTGCTCTAATTCACTTAAAATTTTAATAGAATAACACATTTTTCATTAGTATGTCCTGTTTGAACAATAATAAGTGTATAATTCTAATGACTGGCATTACTAAGCGACTGTAGTCATGAGGGATTTATTTACCAGAAAATCACAGACGTTAGAAAAAAAATCAGAGACATTTGAGTGGTATGGATAGCATTCAAAGGGAATTTCTGTCACAATAACACATTCTAGGATTTGAATACTTTTTTGGATGTGCAGTACTTCAAATGATGCAGTTATGTTTTTTATAAACATTATAACTGTCTGTGAACAAGTCTCAGCAGAAGACATTAAGAATTTGTAGTTTTCATGACTGATTAAACTACAAAATCTTAAAATCTTAAGCTGAGGCTTTTTCATTTTCAGACAGTTTAATATGGTTTAACATTACCTTAACATCCATAACACCAAAAAGCAAAACAATTAAAGAAACTGCAGCCATAACCAACTTCCCTTCTTCAAAATATGGAACACTGTACCACCTCTCATAATGTGCAGCAAACAAGCAACATGTGAAACATTTACTAATGACTAGGGTGGGAGCTCACAGCATGGTTAAAAATGCTACTTTATACTTGTTTTACCACATGCCCAGTTCTTAAACCATTAGACACTCTCAGGAGAAACAGCACAAGTTGCAAAAATTCAAGGCCCCAATAGGCAAGCTAAGCAATCCCTCCCCCCCCAAAAAAAATCAACTCCAATTAGTTTCAAGCAATCAAACAATTCAAGTAAGAGCAGGCTTGTTGCATCATGAATACCACACCATTCAATAACACCAACAAGTAAAATAATTAAAGAAGCTACAGCCATAGTCAACCTTTCATCTTGAAAATGCAAAATACTATATTATCTTGCTAAGTGTGGAACAGATCAGTAAAATGTGACCCATTTACTAAAGGCTAGCAAGGAAGCTCACACCATGGTTAAATGCTGGGGCATTATATACTTACAAAAAGTTCTTTCATAGCCCCAGTTTCTCTTTTCTTGTATGAACAGTCACTTGGTTACAATTTAAATGTTTAGTTTTGCACTATTTATAAGACAAAGCAAGTTATACAGCAGTTGTAATACACACACACAGCTTTTCAAACATTACAGATGTGAGAGGAAGTTACACAAGACCAGGCTCCCCTACACACAAGAAACAGCAAATGATTCTCATATTCTCTCTTATTATCTCAATTAACAAATTCATAGTGATGAACTTCAACCTTTCTTCTCATCTTAGTTACTTACAATTTATTCTGCCTACTACATTGCTATTACCTTGATGTTTGACCCGCCCATATACATGTGTGTGTATGTACACACACACACACACACACACACACACACACACACACACACACACACACACACACACACACACACACACTTATGACTGTACACCTTGGATATTTACTTGAGATCAATTGAATGGACAATTTCATAAATAATAGCCCAGAAATGTATCTCAGTTGGCTGCTGTCAAAGCAATGCAGTGCAACTCCCCTTTGTCCCCTCAATGTCTTAGCTCAAGAATCAGAGACAAGGACACAAAATCAAGAACAGATGTTAAGTATTTCTCTTATATGGTTAGAAAATTGATAAAATAAGCTCAACATTATCAAGCATTTTCTGAAGGATATATGATCTGAAACTCACATGCCTATCATTATTTAGTGACCACAATCAGCAACAATTTGCCAAAAGTTCCAAGTTTCACAAGAAACAGACTGAAATACTTTGTAATTTCTTTGCTCAAGAGTTCTGGACAACTCCAAAAATAATGAGGGACAAAAAGAGACAGTTTTTAAATATTATGTTATGTACTTGTTAACCAGATGGACCCAATGGGCAAAGTATCCCTTTTCAAGGGTGACCCAGGAGCACTGTGTTGAATTAGTCAAAGTCACAATGTAGGCAAATGGAGGCTAAAGGATAAAAAATGCACCTTTGATTACAGGAAGCACTTTGCTAACATAAGTGGCATGCAATTCCAAATCACTTAAAATGTTAAAAGAATAATAAGTATTGATGTTTGCACATTCTCTGAACAGCAAAACCCATGAAGCTGTAAGGACAGACATTATTAACTGACAGTAATCCTCAATGATTTTCCAGAAAAAAAAAGATGTTAACAAAGGGCAGGACATAAATCAATGATGTTCTGCAAAACTGGAAATAGATAAAAGGCAGACTATTCTAAATCACTTGAAAAATTAACATAACAATAAGTTTTTCATCACCATGCATTTTCTGAACAATTAAACAAACAAAAGCTATGAAACCTCTAATGACTGGCATTTCCGACTGATCATAAACCTTATTAACTTTTAACCCACAATGATTTATCAGAAAATAAAGACATGAGATAAGGACTAGCAGTTACTGCAGAAAATTAAGACTTTACGCTCTTAGTGAGCTGCTTCCTGTAGTTAAGGGTACAGGGTTTGATTCTTTCTACCACCACTTGCCTACTGTGTGACTTTGAGTAAGTCACTTAACCAGACACTACCCTTGGGTTGCCGCTTTACTTGGTTTAATAGATAGAAAAACAAAATTATAGGGCACACATATCAGGAGAATACTCATGTGCAATTTCTGAACAATAAGAGCAGAGCTGAAGCATAGTCAAATGGGGCCTTAGGCAGAGAAATGGACAGAACCCCCCCCCCCACACACACACACGCACACAAAAAAACATATCAAGATTCCATTACTTGGCTATCTCTCCACAGTTACCATAAAATACTGCTGAAACTTGTCAGTACATATACTATTTTCTACTTTATGATTACAGAGATTTAGATTTAATTTAAAACTTTTACTAAAAATTAAAAGCAAAAGAAAAAAATGACAGCCATTTGATGAACAAAACAAAATACTCTCACATTGAAAGCAGACAGAATGAGCAACAGTAAACTTCTCTTCTATTGAAACTCATATTTATTGATAATACAGCTGGAAATGCATTAGACATCAACAGATATGAAAGGATTCATAGTCAAATAGCAAATAGTGAAGAACTACTTAGGGGATATCTGAATGCTACAAGAATTCAGAAGACACATTTTGTAAAAAATTTTGTAACATCTTCGGACAGCCTTCTGGACACAAGTGTCCTTCTTCTGGAACAGCCCAAGAACATTCTTCGGTGAGATGACTTGGTCAGACACACACTAGACAAATGAAGCTGTGGGAATCAAAAGCTGCACTACAGGATCAGACAAACTGTTGTAGCCTAGCATAATGCAATTCACTCTCTTGTTCCTGCAAAAAACAGGTTAAATTAAAAATGTATCCGTAGTTAGTATTTTAACATTAAAATAATAGATTTCATGCTGTGCAGTTGATTCACAGCCAAATACGCAGACAGTCAGAAAAACAAGGAGGCCAAAAACTTTAAGAGTGTAGCGATAAAACACATCTTAACACATAAATTACTAATTAAAGATCATAAGAAAAGTATAAATAACACAAAAATATGGGAGCAAATCTTTAATATTGTGTTAGCGTAAGGTTCCTATCCACTTTTCTCCGGGAAGTACATACTAAATATGGAGGCTAGTATAGATAAGCCTTATATTGATACTAGATTTTCATTTTCGCTTTCTTTAATACCCATCTATAAGTTTATATTAATGTATAATGACTTTATGTAACTGTTGGAAGCATTCATGTATATATTGTAAATATGTTGTGGTATTGTATTAACATTTGAAAAAGAATAAAGACTTATTATTGAAAAAAAAAAAAAAAGAAAAACAAGGAGGCCAAGGATAATACTGAAAGAATATGAGTCATATGATAGAGCCCCTGTTTACCACTATCAGTACTTTCCTTTATACCTTAACTACTTTGGGATGCAGGACACATAAAGACACACACACACACACACACACACACGCACACACACACACACACACACACACACACACACACACACACACACACACACACACACACACATAAACAGAAGTGACTGTCAATTTCAGCCCTTTGTAAAACTGCTTATATTCAGGTTGCTTGTGATAAAGTGAATGAAGAAATACATAAATAATGATCAAACAGTTTATTTCTCACTAATGTGAGAAGCATATAGTGTAACCAATTGCACCTCTCCATGCAATCTCAAGAATCATAAATAAAGACCTGACAATCAGGAACAGATTACTTTTTTTTCTCTTATATATGTAGAAAGTTGCATAGGCAAGCATTTTCAGAAGGGTACAAAGTCTTGAAACTCAGATGCACGCCATTATTTAGTTACTGCAAACCATAACAATTTGACAGAAAGCTACCCATTTTACAAGGAACAGAAGAAAATAATTCTCATTTTCTTTGATCAAGAATTCAGGACAAAGCCAATAATAATTTGGCTGGAAGGACAAATGTCTCAAAATGGATACATTTTAAATGCCATTTTTTTATCTATTTGTTAACCAGGTAAACCCAATGGAGAAAGCTTTTAGGGATAACCCTAGGAGTGTTGTCAGAGTGACTTGCTCACAGTAACACCCTAGGTAAATGGAGGTGGAAGGATTTAAACCCTGCACTTTTGACTCCAGGAAGCAGTTTATTAACAGCTCAGAGCCTTAAGTGTCAGACAACTCTAATTCACTTATAAGGTTAACAGAACAACAACAAATGTTGCATCAACATATATTTTCTGAACAATGAGAAATATGAAATTCTAATGACTGACATTGACTAGCAGTGACTTAGCAAAAGTAGAAATTAATAGAGGTCTGGCAATTAATGTGAAGGATTAATAATCCAAGCTCTTAATGATCTTCCTCCTGTTGCTAAGGGTATATGATTTGATTCTTTCTACCTCCTCACTTAAAAAAAAAAAAAAAAAAAAAACTTGGGTATGAGCTTTGTTAACCAGAGCATCTAAAAAACAAATCTAACTCATACTTGAGTAGAAGAGAACAAATTTATCCCAGGGCTAGCTTTCTCTACCCCTTATGGACACGGAGACTAAGTAGTCAGTTGCATCAGTTGCAGAACCATAGCTGACTCATCTAGTATCCGATAAGAAAAAAAGTCCATTCTCTGAGATCTGAAACCCTTTGCTTAAGGAGCAAGCCAGGCCTGTGTCTGTGATCCTCGACTGAGAAGCAAAGAAACCCCTCTTTCTACAAGTGGCTTTACTACAACTTCTCTCACACATGGAGTGCTGAAGTGCTTTAGTGCTGACAACAGAAGTAACATCAGCACTTATTTCCATGATGACATTTCAGAAATACTGGTACAGAAATGAATGCAAATAAAGCACTACCAACAGACTGGCACCTGCAGGTCACTCTTCCTAAAACCGTGCACACAGGTGCCTGCCCCCTTTGCCCCAACCTAGCTATACCTCTGACCCATGGGATTGTGGAGACTACATGTCAAAAGGCTTAACTGGGCTATTGTCTAGTAGTAACCTATGCATCTACATTTGTTTCGTGCTCTCCTTCTGGTGTTGCCCTTTTCTTTGACCCTGTTTGATGCTGTTTAAGTTACATCACTCACCACTCTTTCTGTCTGTGTCTCACACCTTATCTGGCTGCTTGCATGCAGCTCCCTCTCTTCTTTCCATCTTTTTCCTTGTCCTCATTCCTTGTTTATCTCCTTTTACCTTAACTATCTGTACTATCCTGCCTGCTACCCTTTCTGCCTGTGTTCCTCCATCTGCATCTGTCATTACTATACTATCCTTTGCCTTTTGTCTTTATATCCCCTTCCATGTTGCTGTCTCAGTCACATTTCTGTTGTTTCCTCATCTTTAGTCTTTTCAGGTCTTATTCTATATGATCAACCAACCAAATGTCCTCTGGAAGCATGAAATCCTTCCCCCAACCCATACAATCACCTGAAAACTTCACTTCCACACCCATCTAAAGCTACCTGAGCTACGCTCCTTCCTGACATCATGTATACCTCACACATCTGTCATCATGTACACCTCATATATCTGTTTACTCCACCTCCCGTCTATCAGCCTGGCAGTCCTCTTTGTATGATCATTACGATGTTTATTTTTCTCTAGCAGCCTGATCTGTTGTTTCACCTAGAATTCCTTAGTTACTCTGTTTCTGTCTTTGCTAAATTATTTATGCTATTATTTGCTCTAATTGGCCTTTCCATCCCCCTACTACATACTATGTCTACTTACCCAGTCTCTCCCTTTCTTTCCTTTATATGGCCCTGCAATATTTTGCACCACGCTTCTCTTTTTTCCCTTTTTACACTGTGCTGTCCTGCTACCCTGTGCTACTTTCCTCTATAATGTACTAGCCATCTAACAAAGCTGACCAGTGCCCCACTGTCTGCCAAATCTATGGTTCTCTTCTGCTCAGTCCTATCAAGAGGGTTCTTTAAAGACATTTGGGCTTCCTGCTCGTCTCTTAATTGGCTGTTTAAGCCCTATGCTCTTCTCCTACTGGCTGCTCAAGTGAAGATAATGTCCTTTTCCTAACTGGCTAGTTAAAGACTTTGATTCCTCTTGCTTTGAGACCTGAATATTGTTTCACACAACTAGCCACTTTCCAGAGCACTGAGAAGCACTGCACCTATCTCACTGTTAGTTGTCTGTTACTCTGCTCATTTACCTTGTCAGCCTTTCTGTTTAAATCCACATCATCCTACTGTTCTTCTACAGTTTATTTAGAGCCATTTGTATCTCACATAAACTCTCAAGCAAAGAAGTCGACGATTGGTATCTCTTTTACTAAATCCGTTATGCT
The DNA here is from genome assembly GCF_019279795.1 of Protopterus annectens. NCBI lineage: Eukaryota > Metazoa > Chordata > Ceratodontiformes > Protopteridae > Protopterus > Protopterus annectens. Next base: position 1,338,257,737 of record NC_056728.1, on the reverse strand, counting down.
GTCCCACATTACTGGCCACTTCTCTGAGCACTTTGCCTCGCCTACAAACTGCTCAGACATAGAAGATGCTTTTTTGTAACCCTCTGCTTATCTTCTGCTGGCTTTCTAATGTTGTTCCAATTCTGCTGGCCACTTCCTCATGCAATAGCAAGCTGCATGTTCCTCTTCTAGTCTACATTTCTGCTTGCTTTCACTCTTGTGTGAGCTTCTTAAAGTCAATGTGGCCCTGCTGATTCTCCTACTGGGCTATTTAAAGACCTCTACTTCTCTGTTATTGGTTCCTGAATGTAATCTCATGCTGTTGACCATTTAAATGAACACTGAGGATTTATACACTCCCTTTTTTCTATCTGCTGCCTTGCCAGCCTTCGCTCTTTCCTTGTGTATTTGAAACTAATGTGGTCCTTCTTCCCCTGTGTTATTGAGTTGCTCAAATCTGCCATCCTATTGTTTCCTGAATGCCATCCACCACTGCTTCCTGCTGTCCTGTTCCTCCACCCTTACTGCTTCTTTCTTTTTAGCTATCCACTGTGTCTATCTGTTCCTCCTTCCTCCCCCGGACATTTCTCTGAATGAGTATGGATTAAAGTCCATGGTGGTTGTGCCAGCAACTTTCCTTCACATCTCCAGTGGTGTACCCCAAGGCTCTAGTCTTGATCCCGTCCTCTTTAATATATTTATCAATAATTTCTATACCTCTACTGATGATTATACATCTCAGATGGCTTACTGGCAAATTGCTATCACTATGGTGTGCAGGGTCCTAGGTTCAAAAACTGCAAGGGCTGTTTATTTGATGGCGCAGTGGTGCAGCGGTAGCGTTGTTGCCTCACAGCAAGAGGTATTCTGGTTTGATTCTCAGCTGGGGTGCCTTCTGTGTGGAGTCTGCATGTCCTCCCTGTGTTCATGTGGGTTTCCTCCAGGTGTTCCGGTTTCCTCCCACATTACAAAGACATGCATCTGGTGCATTTCTCCCCAGGCCTCCGCTGAAAATTGGCTTTGTTCCAAGTCGGACTTTCCCAGTTAAGAAATGTTAAACAAATAAATACATTTCACACTTCTATGTACATCTAATAACCTATCTGAACTCCTCCATATTACACAACAAGCATTTTCCTCAGTTGAGAAATGGCTTTATAATGCTCAACTACTACTGAGCCCTAAAAAACACAAGGTAACTGCTGTTTTTCCCCAAATCTCATGTCTAAAAAAACAAATGTCAAAATTGTTTCTCTATACAACACTGAAATTGAAGTAGTCTCCAACACAAAACTTCTTGGAGTTATTATAGATGATAACCTTAAATATGACATGCATTTTAAAATTAACATAAAAAGACTCACCAAAATTCAGAATGATCTACAGGAATAAAAACTTCCTTGGCAGCACCACCAAAACCACTCCTGGCACTACCTACCTTCTCCCATCTCTCTTATATTGTGCACCCATCCTAACCAACCTTCAGACTACAGTAAAAAATAAGCTGGAGGCATGTTATAATAAGGCTGCAAAATCTGCCACCAACAAACAATACCACAGCCACAACTGTACTACCCTTAAAGCACTGAACTAGCTCAAACTGTCTCACCATTTAGATTATATACAGCTTATTTCCACACAGAATATTATTCAAAAAACAAAAAAAGTCTTACTTTTAGTCCTAGTTCCCATTCCTACCACCCTAACAGATCACTTCATTCTAATGAGCAATACCTTCTCACCATATATCCACCCCACAAATTCTTTGACAAGCCCTGTACTTATACTCATTTGCTAAAAAAATGGAATTCTATACCTCGGCATATTAGATCTACCTCTAAACTCTCTAACTTCAAACACCAATTAAAAGACAACTTAAATAAGACTTGGCTCTGCTCCTGCACTTCCCCAGTCTAAACTAGTCCACCCTTAGATAAAGGACAAATATAACTCTGCCAAGGCTATGTTATCTAGTCTCCTCTGTATCAAAGGTGCACTCTGTATGTATTACATCATCCCTGTGAACTGTAACTGGGAATTCTTTCACTGTGAACAATAGTCTTTTTGTTAACTTGCTATTTTTGTCCAAATATTTGGACTCTGTATGTATTAACTCATATGTCCAAACATTTACACTCTGTATGTATAAATTTACACGGATAAATTTGAATTTTTACTTAGTTAATCTGTTGTTTGTCTGTATTAGGTTTTGTAATAACTTTGTTATTTAACTGTAACCATTTTATGTCAATGTAAAGTTTTTCTCCATGAGCCTCACTGAAATGGGGCATTACACTATCCCAGTCAGAGCTTCCTGGTAAACAAATGTTAAAAAATAAATAAAACTGCTTCTGTTGTTCAATGGGGGGGGGGGTTATGACCCACCTTTGTTTCCCTGTTCCTCCCTACATTTCTCAACATACATCTGAGGGCTACTCCAATCTGTGAACCATACCTTCCCTCAGGGAACATCTTCAATGAACACCCACCCATAGGATAAGGTACACTCATCCCACCCCACTAGCACATCAGACACTCGACCTGCTAATTGAACCCAGGTTGCCTGGGCTGTACTAAGGACTTTATTCCTTTATGTTCTGGCACTGGCTTATTGACCAGTTCCTTGAGCAACAAAACCCTCTGTGCTACCGCTCCCACCTGGACTGCTGATGTCCCTCTTTTAAGTGATCATTTCAGGCCCCAGCTGTTGTACTGGCTGTTCAAAGACAGATGATGTCTCCTTACAATAGAACTTCTCAATTTTCTCTGTTTTTCTGCTCCTGCATCCTGAATTATATTCCACAGTCCTGGCCACCATACACAACAGTAAGAAACCATGTGCCCGGCCCTCTGCTGGCTTTATTGTTCTAATGGTCATCCCTGTCACCTGAACTATATAAATTGCATTTGATTATAGTGCCTATTTCTTATGGGATTAGTTGAAGCCATTTATGCTGGATGTATTAACTGCTGAAGCAGAGACAATGCTTTATGCTGCTACAAAAACAAAGGGGATCCATTTCTCCTATTCAAAGCAGTCCATTCATGCCTATTGACTTCAGAATGCTATTTCATGCTATTACTCATTTCCATTAGCACAGAAAATTGGAAATTGGTAACCATTTGAAATGCTGGGATGCACTAGAGTGAGTCCCAAAATGTGGAGACTGAATGGCTGAAAGATCAGACTTACTTATACTAAGTACAAGATGCCATTTCTCAGAATATTCCCTTTTCTTTGAGATATGGCAATCTTGGAGTTAGTATATATAAGGTTAGGGGTGTGGGAGGCCCACCTTCAAAAAAATAAGTTTTAAGGAGAAGAATGATTTCCAAGATCTGCTCTTTTCAAGTGTTTTCATTTTTTTTTTTTTTCTGGCTTATCAGCACTCAGCATTTTCAGTGCCGACATTTCAATAGGAAGCCCAGAAAGTCTCTGTGCTCCTCTTTCTGCTAGGTCTCTGCTGATACCACCCCTGAACTATCATTTGTCCTATTTATCAACATTTTTTAATTTATAATTTTCATGTTTTCCTGTACTATTATGCACTTTGAATCTACAGAATACATGTTAGTCCTACAAGTGCGATAGATACTTGTGTAGATCATAAGGTTAATGATATTTATCAAATGGAATACCAGTACCTCACATACACCAGAAACAGGACACTTAACAGTAATCTGAGTTGTCAATTGCTGATTTATCAAGTTCTGTTGTCCATATTATGCCCTCTTTGTTGAAGAGGCATTTTACCGTTTAGTAATTGACTGCACTTAGGCTTTTTTTTTTTGTTTCTTTTATTCTGTGTAGGTTGTACAACTATACAGAAGATGGACAGTTGACTTTATACAATTCTATCTTCTCCGCTTTCACCAAGGTTGTGTGAGTTCAAACTGTAAATGAGACAGAAAGAGTAGCAAAACAAAAAAATATATACATTTGCACAATATATAACTGCTGTAAAATACACAATGAACAAAACTGCTAAACAGCAAAATAAACTGGACTGAGAGATTCCATGCAAACTACATAACTTGTATAACAAAGTTATAAGTTAAAAAAAAAAAGAATGAAAGGGGGGAAAGAAAAAATACATAGGGGTAGGGGTGAGAGAGAAATTGATGATATTAAGTTAGCCTCAGAACCACATTAAGTTAGTTGAATGCAGTAAGGTGGGTAAGAGGTATAGGATATTTAACTGACTGCATTATCCTGGAAACATTTATATTAAATGTGTATATGCAAAGGATTTTAATTCTTAGTGAAACTTAGGAAAGGATGACGTGGATTTTAAGTTCAATAGAATGAAAGACCAGACCGTGAGTGCTAAGGTGTGTTCAGGGAATTTGAGTCTAGACAGGGGCAACTGTAGGTTGGTGGAAAGAGTTGGAATTGATCTTAGAATGCAGGGTGCTGATTTTTCATACAGCCTTTATACTAGGAAGAGGAAAATAATTCTTGTTTGTGAAGTTAGATCAATTCTGTTAAGCTTATAAAACTATACACTTTTAATAATGTAGCATTTTAATTAGAATTTAATCATTTCATTACCCTGAAAATAGGCCATCAGCCTACTTGGATTAAACTGGTCATCAAAGGATAAATAAATAAATGAATCGTCTCTCTCAGTCTTTATTTATAACTTTTTTGCAGTGCTGTAGAACGTTATGCAAGTTCTTCTTAAAAAGGTATGTCTTAGTTTTCTTGTGTGGGGAAGATTTTTGTCACCTCATTTAGACAGATATACAGCTTTATTATTGAACTTATTACACACACACACACACACACACACACACACACACACACACACACACACACACACACACACACACCTTGTCAGGACACCATCAATGCCATCACAGTAGTACAATGTCTCTTTCTCATTTCTGCAGAATGTTGTATTACATGTCCCCTCAATATTTCTTTCCAGAAAAATTTTGCAGATCAGTTTTTAGGTAGGCCCTATATATATGAAATTTAGTTTTCAGTTCAAAAGCAGATTTTTATAGAATTGTTTTCAGTATTGGAGAAAACATGGAGGTGTTAGGATTACAGTGACAAGGTAGCACTGTGGAAGATAGCAGAGCAGGATACTACACATGTACCGCATATTACACATGTTGTCATGTGAGGAGCAATGACATATATAATCATACTTTCTCACTGTAGCATATCTTACCCAGCTACCGTCAGTAAATTGATAGTTGTTATAGTCATATATATTTGAGAAATGTTCAATATTCATCTGCAAAATGAACATTCAAAGGTGAATATTGCAAATAGATAGTAGAGGTAGTGACTCAGTTAGGTTAGAAATCAGGCAATCACATGTTCTTTCTTCTAGGCACTCACATAGCATACAGGTAGAAAGCCCTGATGCCAGCCTAGATGACCCAGGTTTGATTAGTGGCTTTAGCGACTCTTGGAGTGGTAAGGAGAGATGGGCATTACCATCCTGGGAGGAGGGCAGTGATGTGGGCATCACTGGCAGTGATGTGGGCATCACTTGCAGTGATCCCTGGTGGAGACTATAGATGTCACACAATAGGAGGTGTGGTTCACAGTGAAGATAGATTGGACAATGTCTAAGCACCTATAGACATGGGGTAATATGCAGCAATATCCTCATTGCATACCTGCCTCTTGGACATAATGTCATTGTATGGGAGAGTGGAGTGGGTAGGGTATAACCAAAAATCACCCCAATGGATCTAGATAGCTGAGAGCCCAGAATGCCCTTGTGTTCCGTGACTGACCTCTGCAGGTTAACGTAAGTCTGGAGGGGTTGTAATAGACTGTAAAACTGGCATGGATGTGGGACACTTGGTAACAGTGCTGGAAGAATGTTATAGCTCCTTTCTGACTAGCCATTATTAATCAGTTGCTTTACACCATGGATTCTCGATGAATGCAATATTTCAGAATGTGCCATTTCTAGCCACACATGACTAATATGATTAATCATGCCTTAAAGCAGTATGAGCTGAACTATAAAGACTGTCTTTAAGCCCCTTTTCTCTTATATTGTTCTGTCTCTGATAGCCTTTATACAGAAATAAATGTTTCGACTGATTATCTGCACTGACTGAAATGTAACAGACCAGCCAGAAACCAAGTTAAAATGAAATTGTTTTCAGTGATTATTTAATCTCTGCTGATTACTTTATAAAAGAAAATGAGCACTAGTCACCTCTGCTTTTATTCATAATGCCTTTAAGTAATTTAATTAAAACCTACTTCCTTTCCTTGATTTACCATGTTCTCCAGATGTAGTCTAATCTTAATTGGATCTGCTGTTCATTTAACTACATTAGACAATTTTAGATCGTCATATATATTCAGGAAACATATGTGCCATTTTATACGATTTATGTTGTGCTGACTGTGGTAAAATTAAAGCCTTGTGGTCTTGTTGCTGCTTTTCACTTATAGTAAGAGCTGATTGCTCTTTCAACAACAATGTATGTTTTCTAGTGAGCAAATAATTCCTTTTTGTCAGTTATATTACACTGCATTTTACGGAAGCAGTTCAAATCCTTTACATTTAGCTGGTTGTTATACCTTAGCCCAATGCAATACATTTACAGATCAAGGAAAAGGACATTGCTTGGTACTTTCTAACAATTATATATCTCAAGAGATAGCCCCTTCCTGCAGCAAAACAATAGGCTAACTGCAGAGGAGCATGTCATGAATTTAATGAAGCATTTAGAAATATTTTTTAATTCTTCTCCAGCAGCCACAATGTTGCTTAGTTGCAAATATCTAGGATTTTGGGACCATCACACTGTGCTGAGGGTTGATTATAATAATTTGTATTTTATCACATTTATTGGTTGCACAAATCACCCAGACAATCCTCTTGCTCCTTACTGCAATTCTCTTGACGGTAAAAAACATCAGATAAGTAAGAAAAGCCCTACATGGCAAATTCAAGATGCAAGCAGCTAGGAAATGAATCAGAGGTAGTACACAGTCAACATGTTTATTCTGCTGCCTTACCCAGGAAGAACCTTACACATGACTCACATATCCTATATGCATTACCTTAAAGGTTAAAAATTACAAAGACTGAATTGCATCTCTGCCATAATACATACAAAGTTATCTGCGCTCATGGATACATAGTGAACTATTGGGGTGTCATAGATATATCACATATAGGCCTAGATTATTGTCTACTTCATTTGTCTAATGCATTTTTTAGTGCCTATTGCAAGATGATTTTATATCCCTTCTTTAAATAAACATGCATCTCTACTTAGCTTAATTTTTTGCATGTAATATATTCCATTCTTCTGCAATTCTGTAAGAGAACCACATTGTTACTTTGTTGTTTCTGCTTAATGTTCTAATTATTTTTTTCTCTTTATGTTGTCTTCTTTAGTTAGTCTTAGGCATACCAACAAAAGTCATCATCAACAGACTTGTACACATAGATCAAGTCCACTGTCATACATCTGCAATTCAAGGAAACATGAGCTAAGCACTGTAATGTCTGCTGATAATTAAGACACTCTTTTCCATCTGTTATCAAAGTTATTAGCTTCTTAATGTGTTTTAGTTTCAGAATTGTTATTGGCTGATGCCTGTAATGTATTACTACACTCCAATTTAGAACTGAAAAAAGTACAATACAGAGGCGCAGTATTCTTATGATTTCCAGATTTAACATATCTTAATACGCTTCTCTTTAATTTGTAACAGCCATCACAGATGTCATTTATATGGTCCTTGAAACTTACAAGTCCAGCAATACTCACAAATGTGCATACATTATAACATCTTTACATTATGTATCTGTATTTATTACACTTCACCATCAATCTTTTGAGTACTGAATAAAGTAATGGAGTTAAAACAACTGGAACTGAGATCTTTAGGAAAGGGTAGGAGCAAACTACATAGGGAAAATGGGAACTGTGGGAAAAATACATACAAGGGAGGAATGAGGTTTAAAAGGAGGCAGGACTTTAATGACAAAAAGCTATGTAATGTTTGGTTGAAAATAATTGGGTAGATTATAAGTGATGTATAATATTTGCAACTGGGAGTATGTCAGTATGGTTTGTGATATAAAATGCTTGCAACTAGGATTGTGTTGGTGTGTATTGTTTTCATTTATATAAATGCATGATTGCCTATGTTGTAAGTGATGGTTTAATAAAGATGTTTCTTGTTAAAAATAACTTTTTAAAGCCCAAAGTACTAGGTTCTGTTTTTAACACTGTTGACAAACATTTTATTTTATGTTGTTCAGTTGACAATAGCATTTAAAGATCATATATCAATGACTGAGCTAAACATTTGTTTTTGTGGCATCTTTATGCCAGTGAACACTAAACTGTAGAAACATTAAGTTACTTTGTAAAAGAATTATTAAAAAAAAAACTATCTTTAAAAAATGCTCTGAATGTGGGAATGTAATAAGTGTTCTTGTTGATTTCCTGCATCAAGAGCAACAGGCTGGTAGGACCTAATTAAATCATTATTATACCAAGCAGTAATCAAAATTAATTACTTCTTCTAAAGACTTGCAAAGTGATTAGTATGGCTAAAATAAACTACAGGTGATATTCATAGTCCTGAGGTTTGCACTTGTGTAGCAGTTATTCACGAAAGATGCCACTACACCTATATTCTGCTTCAGTAATTTCAAGTTATTCGCATTGAATAAGTAAATGTGAAACCATTTAAAAAAATGCCCACTTGCAGTAAAAGTGTAAATTAGCTGAAGTTAATCCTTAAGCATGTATTAAGTACTACATGAAAATGTAAGAGCTCATGGAATTTCATGCTTGTTTGTTGCTATGCAGTTTACAATACCAAGAGTTTTCAAAGCTACAGACTAAAATCATACAACTGTTTATGTATTACTGGGTTGAACTGTTTGAATATGTGGATAAAATTATCTAGGTCTATAAATGTATGAGTGAACTTTTATTAAAACCTGTCCACCTTCAGTCTTTTGTTAAGACATATGGGGTGATATTCATATAGATATAAATTTTATTTTTTATTTTATTTTACATTTGTTTACCGGGCTAGTCTAGCTGGATATATGTCCATTTTCAGTAGAGGCCCGGGGAGAAAAGCTCCACACATAACAAAATAAGGCAGACAGACAAGTTGTTAATAAAGACATTCAGTAAAATAGAAATATAAATCAAATTGTTAATAATATCAAGATACATTTAGAATTCAAACAGTATAAACTCAAATACAATATTCTGTTGGTTTAAAAGCAATCTTCCTAAAATAAAGGTTATGCAAAGGCATCAGTCAATATAGATAAGAGTTAAGGCTCAGAAGGGAAGAGAAGTAGAAGGAATATGAAAGAGTAATATAATAGGGAAGAGGCAGGAGGCAAGAAGAGAAGAGAGGAAAGGAAGGAAGACAAGCAAGAGGGGGTGGGAGAGATGGTAGATGTAGGTCAGAGCATAGAAGGACCATAAGGGAAAAGAAATCAGGGTAGAAGCTAGTTTTAAGCAGAAAAGAAGGGTTAAAGGTATAGAGAGGGTGGGGAGAGGGAAGTTAGCCTGGTGTACTACAGGAACAAAGCCAGTGGTTTTGGAAGTACAGTTTAATTTGTTGTTTGAAGAGAGATAAGGATGAGATTAGAGTTAACTCTTTGGACAGGGAATTCCATATTCTGCCTACAGTATTGATGAAAAGAGAGTCACCAGCTACGTTGTGGGCCTTTATAGGTTTGGTCATGAGTTTGCAAGAGGAACGAAGAGAGGTGAGATTGTTATAAGGGAGTAACAGTTGAGATAGTATAGGGGTATTACTAGGTTGGTACAGTAATTTGTGGGCAATAGAAAGTTGTGAGATCATAAGATAGTTTTGTAGTTCAAGCCAGCCTAATTGTTTCAAATTGAGGCAGTGATGGGTTCTAAAAGGGTTACCAGAGGCAAAGCGGGCAATGTTATTATAGCAAGTTGCTAGTTTGTTTAGGTTAGTTTTCTTAAGGTTGGTGAAGATAGGAGAGGCGTAGAAGAGAGTAGATATAAGATGGGAGTGAGCAATAGTAGCTCTAGTAGATGGGGTAAGAAATTGTTTAATACGGTATAATGATCCTATTTTTCTGTTTACTGATTTTATGGTGTTATTGATGTGTTGGTCAAAAGAGAGAGTGTTATCAATGGTAATTCCTAGTAATTTAGTTGTGGAGTCAGGAGAGATGACAGTGTTGTTGTTAGAGGAGATGGAGAAGTTTAGTGGGGAATGTACGAGTGGTGGGGGTGAAGAGGAGAAGTTTTGTTTTTTTAGCATTGAGAAGTAGGTACCGTCTAGTAAACCATGTTTCTACAGTGTTAAACATAGTTTGAGTTAGTGAGATTAGATCTGAAGAGGAGGATGCAGAACAAATGATAGTGGAGTCGTCTGCGTATTGGATGCAGTATTGTTTAACTGTAAAGTAACCAAAAATTGTAAAAAATATTACAAATTAGTAAACAGGTCATATTGATGTCAGAATGCAGTGTTTACTTTGAGACGTGTGTCTTTTATTGATCTTATGCTCAGATGCAGATAATTCATATAAATACGGATGAAATGAGTGTCAATTTTAAATGGGAATTCATGGCACCAGCATGGGAAATGTATATGCAAGTAGTTGTAATGGCAATGTGAAAGATATTTTGGAAATTAATTTTTGTGGCACTTAGTGATTATGCTACACAGGATAGAAGTATGTACTTTGAAGTGACTGATGTCCAATATACAGTATTTTCAAGAATGTATTGTGTCAAGACACATGCAGCTTTACCGGGGGATTTCTGAGCACCATGCCTGAATGAAAAAATGGCAAAATGATTGCAGGAAAGTAGTAAGGTGAAGGATACAAGTCTGTTACTAAACTGCTTGTAATAGTGCTATGAATGTATTTATGATGCCCCACAGATTATTACAGCACAACTTTAACTTGCTGGATTTGGATTTTGCATATGTGTATATGAATATGGGGTGTTGTGTCACCAAACCTGGTTTTGTACTCAGATTGTTGATTTGTTTGTGATACAAGCCAGCATGCTTTCATTGCCGTGTTGTTTGGCTGATGGGAGGGTTAAAAGTTTCAGTATATGACTTTATCATGTTGTTTTATGTACATTAATGATGCAGCAAATGGGATGCAGACAGAGAAAGGACAAATGTTCCCATGAGGAGAACCGCATTCTTATGGCAGCCCTTATGGCTAATGCCTTTTTGGAAAAGGAGGCCCAAAACAAGCTGAGAGGACAAAAGCCTGGAACCAAGTGGTTGTGGATATAAATGCTGTTGGTGGAATGAACTGCACAACAGCACAGTGCAAGAAGATGTCCAGTGATATGATTGGGCGTGCCAGAGTGAAGGCAAGGCAGAATGCAATTGAGTTTATTGGTACTGGAAGCCTCCTACACTTATCTCTTTAACACCCAATGAAGAATACCTCCTCTCCATTCACGGGGTTGAGTGTGACAGAGATGGTGATTGTGCTGGTATGGTCAGACGTGGTATGGACAATGACTATTACCGACATTTGCAGCATCAGCAGATGTGCTCAGAAAGGTTGTTTTGATAACAGTAACATATTCATATACTGAACTGAATACTAAAATAGAATAATTACATATAACATGGGACAATTACTATTAACAGGTGAATCCTCCAGTTCTGCATATAATGATGTTGAATACACTCTGCATGATAAGTGACCTTACAACCAGTGTACACAGCATACAGTAGCATACTGCAGTATCTGAGTAGTATATCTGAGTAGTAATGTAATCAATTGATTATTTATAGGATTAGCAGCAGAAACAGACAGTTTCACTATACCAGTATATTTAGAGGATATCACCAGCAGGATGGCTGATGATGAATATGATGATGATAACATAGTTATATTGATGATAAATATGATGATAACAGTTATATTGATGATGAATATGATGATGGTAACATAGTTATATTAATGATGAATATGATGAAAACATAGTTATATTGATGATGAATATGATGATGATAACATAGTTATATTGATGAATATGATGATAGCATAGTTATATTGATGATGAATATGATGATGATGACATAGTTACATTGATGATGGATATGATGATTACATAGTTATATTGATGATGAATATGATGATAACATAGGTATATTTATGAGACAACCTGAGGAAAGTAACACACACTTGCCAAGTTAATGGCAGGATCTCTCATCCCACAATATATTAGTAATGTTGTAAGAAGTAACACTGGATCACAAAGTCAAGTACAGGGTGATATTACACTGCATGTTGTACAAGGAGAAACCCCAATGCTAGTATCTCAAAACCCACAAGAATACTTTCTAGATGATGGTAGAAATTCAAAAGTAACAGTGTCCACAGTGACACCTTTACAAAGGAGTCCCAGTCACAAGCATATCTCACAGCTGTTCCTGGAAACACTTAAAGCATTGGCTACCCAAATGAAGAATGCACAGTAACACTGTTAAGGTTCAGAGAGTCAGCTAGAAATGATCAAAGTACTCCAGAGTGTACATGAGGATTTTCAGCATTATGTGTAAATGGCAGAGAGTAGGGATAATGCCATGATCACATTGATCCATAGTATGGTGTTACAACAGTCATCCATATCTGCTTCCATTTCTACACTAATGAGGACTTGCCAAACTCAAGTAATAGTCAGTTTAGGAAGGGTCAGAGGATGGGGTATTGACCAGACACATGGGACATATCACATTACACTACAAGTGCTTCTCAAGAAGGTATGGAAAATAGTAGGGAGGAATGCAGACCATGTCAGCATTCATCCATACAGAGCACAACCCCTCATTAGAGGTGCTGGTCCCACATTAATTAATACAACAAACATGCTGCCAAATATGTTGCTAGACATAATTTTACCATTCAGTCCCTTTCTCTAAATTACATCCTTACACTTCCTCTTGCTTTCCTCATATCCATCTTTTCCTCAGTCCATAATACTCGAAGATTTTATTTCACTTGCTTTTCACTTTTCACTGATAGCCCATCACATTTTCATCTCATTGCACTTCCATTACTGTCCTGAGATTCTCTTTTACTGCACTTGCTATACTATCTCTGTTTTCCCATATCCTGTTTTAACATACATTGCTCTTTCTCTTACTTATCAATATTAGTATCACTCTTACTGTCTACTAGTCTCCTGTGTCTATCCCTTGCCCTAGTACAATAATTTCCAGAATCTCCACACTTCCTTCTCACATTTTACCAGATTAATTCCTTATCGTAGCCCATATTTTTATTCCTCTTACAGTTTTTCTACATACCTGTCTGCCTTTTTTGCCCACAGCATGGCTAGTAACAGAGAAGAGGGGAAACGTATGTATGTAATTTCTAGCACTTTAAAGATACAATGGTAGATGCCTCACAGCTTATATTATCTGTGATTAACACACTGAAAGGAATCCGCTCTGACAATGTTCATGACTTCTGGATCTGTTCATCACAATATCTCCTACCTGTGTTGTACAACTCACCATAATTGCTGTTTGTTACTTTCTTACATCCTCATTTACTAGATCCAGTAATTTTGGTTTAAAATACAGTGTCCTTAGCCACCTTCAGAATTTTTCAGAAGGTTTCAGAACCATATATTTGTTAATTCTTATTCTTCCAATGTAACAGAGAAATGGCTTTGTAAGTATTATTGTGTCTTGGCCTTGTTCGTGACTAAAAATAAAACTCCCATTCCACTGAATCACATATGTTCTTACTAAAAATTAAATAAATAAATAAAAATAACTCCTATGCCTCTCCTATTCCTTCCTTCTTTGCTTCTTCTTAAAAATAGCTACTGAGCACCCGTTATCCAATAATATTTTCTCTTTACAAAGCATACCTTTTCCTTCTGAAACAATGTCCCTAACAGCCTTTCCTGCCTGACTGTACCTGTCAACACCCTTATCAATGTTTTTGCATCAATATTTATTAATAATGCAGGCCACAAATTCAGTGGACACTCCAGTTCCATTTCCTTTTATGTAGGTGACCAGTCATACCTTCTCCATATTATATGGTATTCCCTTCTTTCCTCATTTTCTATACACTTCTACTTAATATTACATAATCACTCCTCTACAACCCCTCCAGCTTGCAAAAACTCTACTCAGAATCAATCCAGTCCAATCATCCCCACCTTTATTCCTTTTTTCATGTACAAAACCGCATTCCTTTCAGTCTCTCTATCCAGATGTGCTCTTCCTTAAATATTATTTATTGTCTCCTTACTGCTCTGTCCTCACTTACTCCCACTTCTCCTCATTTCCCTTCCACTACTTTACATTTCGGAGAGGAAGCTCACCATAACCTCTGTGATTTCCACATAGTTCTAGGTCATAGTGATGCTCTTACTCTTGCTTACTTTTTTCTGCTGTATATGCTTATACATTCATACTATTATCTTCCCTGGTATCTTCCCCTCTCTGTCTCTGTCTCTGTCTCTCTCTCTCTCTCTCTCCTTCTGTTCTTTGCCTGTCCTACTAAAGTTGCCTCCTTTTACTTAATTTTATTTTTCCAGAATGTAATAACTTGCCTCATATCATCTGTTCTAACTCCGTTTCACCATTCATATTATATCACCTGGCCTTATCTCCAACTCCTTTAAATAAAAGAGGGTATTCCTTCCCTTCTATTAACACCCTTATGTCAAGTAAAATATTGACTTCTTCCTCTCTCTCTCTCTCTCTCTCTCTCTGTCTTTCTCTCTCTCTCTCTCTGTAACCTTCACTGCGTATCTATATACTTGCTTCATTTCTTGCAGTACCTCTCTTTTCTTCTCACTGCCCCTTTTGCTAAACCCTTAATTTTTTTCTCATTTGCTGCTTTTCACACTTCCTGCTTACTTTATCTTCACCTGTTGTCATATTACTAACTCCTCATCTCTGTAATGGTTGTCACTGTCACATGCTCAAATATAAAAAAAACACCATTACACACGAAACCACTCGTGTGTAAAACAAAGAACTAAAAATGCAAAAGCCCATCAAGTGGACAGAGGGAATGTGAATATAACTTTAATAAACAAAACAAGTCAAAAAATAATTATGAGTTAAGTGCTTTCATCTGATAAAAAACAGACTTCATCAGAACTGACTAAATGCATGTAACCAGCACTTAAATAACCTGTAAGTAAACCTGGAACCAATCAACTTCATCATCTTGTAAATAATTAATAAAAACTCAATGGGAATAGGCTTCAATACAAAGGACATACATCTGTATAAAAATATATAAAAAATGTAAAATGTAAGAAAAAAAATATGCGAGACTATAAAGATGAGCCATTCACAATACCGAAATCCACAATCCCGAATCACACAATCACTAACATACATACACCATACACCACATAACACACACACCATTCCACCCACAGCACACAAACCACACAACCCTATACTACATATAAGCAGGGGGACAAGCACCCCTGCAACCCCCTACTTATATATATACCAACTCTGAGGTCACACATAACATAAAAAAAAACTCACACCACGCTGTCCTCCACTCGCTCGCACACAAATAAACATCACACATACACAAACACCAATGAATCCAACACTCACACTCACACTTACATCTCCCTACCCTTACCCACACATACAATGTATAAAAACACACACAAGCACTCACTCAACTGCAATCTCAGGCACCATAACACTACACACAATGTACCGGAAATGCATAAGCACAGATTTGAGATATTTGAATTCGCTCTTATGCACTTTCAGCATTCTGGTTTTCGCCTTCATGGTCTCGGGTTACTAAAATTCGGGATTTCGAGATTATGAAG
Source organism: Protopterus annectens (assembly GCF_019279795.1). NCBI lineage: Eukaryota > Metazoa > Chordata > Ceratodontiformes > Protopteridae > Protopterus > Protopterus annectens. The sequence continues at coordinate 1,338,241,927 of NC_056728.1, read as the reverse complement.
TGTAACTATATATATGTATAGTGTGTGTGTGTGTGTGTGTGTGTGTGTGTGTGTGTGTGTGTGTGTGTGTGTGTGTGTGTGTGTGTGTGTGTGTGTGTATGTGTGTGTGTGTGTGAAAAACATGAAAAAACATTGCTAGACCTAAATTATAAAAGTTAAAATTTAACAAAATAAAATGATTTTATTATAATACATCCATACCTGACTAGATTTTATTCTAATACAGTTATACCTGTGCCCAAAATTCCTAATATTTAAATAACTTTCAGAATAAATGTATATCATACAGTTAAAGTATTTAATATTAATACATTATATTAATAAATAATGATCAACTTCAAAGCTTTGCAGCTGGAATTTTAGCACACTGGAGAGAGAAATATTTTAATTTAAGCCTGGGAATTTACCTGCATCTAGTTTGGGTTGCTACAGAAGTTCTTTATATTCAACTCTTGACTCCCAGAGACCTCCTCTGGGACTAATAGATACCTGTTCCAGCACTAAAAAATGGAACTTGCTTAGAGGACATGTTCTAGCATGTGATGCATCATACATATGCTCATAGATATGTTTCCTCAGAATTGTCTCAGTTTTGCCTTTGTGGAAACTGGTACAAGCTGTACATAAAACTAAACAACCCCCCCTTGGTATTGCAATTAAAATTCCCAGTAGATCTAATAGTGAAATCCATTAAAAGACCCACATTTTTTGTTACTTCTTAAGGAACTGGTACTTTCAAACTGGTTTTCTAATATCTCCTTTAAATTTCTCCTTCTTTCCCATGAAAACACTGGCGCTTCGGTAATACCTTTCTTCAGTTTGGGAATGTGGGTTAACCCCCCTCCAATATTTATTTACAATCTTCTCTACGTCTTTAGAATAAGAATTAAAAGTATATATGAATGCCTTCTCAGGGAGAGCATCAACCCTGTTAACAACTGAGTGGACATTAACCTCACCCCCAATAAAAGGTGAAAACATAGTGTACTGAGCATTAATAATTTCAAATGCTAACTAGTTAATTAAGTCCAAGGTGTAACTGCTTTCCACAAATAACTGTTTTATAAAATAATTTCATTCATAAAAATGTCATATTGTGAAGTCATTCTGGCTGCTCTAATCATCTGCTCCTTTATATTTAAGTGTTCACTTAAATAATGTAAATAAGAATTTAAAAAGGTGTCTTTATGAAACACCTTGGAGTGAAACCTACGCCTTTCACAACTCTTGTAAAGGGTAATATCTAAATAATTAATACTTTCTGTAGAATAAGGATTAAGTAAACTTCAAAAAAGTAGTCACACATCCAATGTATTTAAAAATTCTTTTAAACTCTGCACAATACCCTTCAATAATATACAAATATCAACCAAAAATGTGTATAATAATATCAAAATAGGGCATAGGGGGATTTCAAACTATATTTCTTCTCCCAGTAATAAAGCACCAGATTAGTAAAAATGAGGGCAGAGCAGGCCTCCATAGCAACACCTTTAACTTGTTTGTAATACTATTTGTAATACTCATACTAACTTGTTGTCGGACCTATTTTGTTTAACAAACACCACTACCCAAGTCTCATCATGCATTCTCTATGACCGTTTTTCGCACCTATAAGCTGTTTGACCTAATTGTCAGCATGGCCTCATCTTTAATGAGGCTATACTCTGTCCCTCCCTTTATTTATTTTCTCCACATGTCAAATTAACCCTCTTCACTCTATTATACAAGTCTTCTCTTCTCTTATATTATTTTCCCCAAATCATGTCCTTTGTAGCATCTGTAATTACAATCCACCCAATTTCCTTCCCCCTCCCACTTTTCCTAAAAAACTTCTATAGAACTCTTCTTCAAACTAATTTTCCCCATATACATATTACATGCACTTTCCATAGGTTAATACTAGGCTAACTGCCCTTGCGAGCCATTTTAAGCCTAGCCAATTATCCCTTGTGAGATTCAAACCCTGCACCTTGTGTTTGTAAGGCAAACACCTTAACCATTAGGCCACACTTCCAACCCACTTTTCTCCTCATAATCCTAATCAGAAAATACTATATTTTTCTTGTAAATCATTTACCACATCTGACTCTTATACAATCACTTTTGATCCAGCACAATCATTCCCTTCATATCTCTCAGGGATTCCTACATTTAACCACAGATGTGGATATCTTGTGATGGTTGTTCCATCCTGGTTGTTTGAATTTGAGACTAGTGCTTTCTTTACTCATAAATGCGATGACAGTGTTTTTATATACAAGTGAAGTACAATAGATCAGCCCCTGCATAGACTATGATGAGTTTTTCCCCCTTCCCAAAAATGGAAAGCATTGTATTTTTTGTGTGCTGATTTTAACTTAATATTATTTTGATCAGGCAAAACAGTTAAATGGCCTGTAATATAAACAGTTTTGAAGCAGCATCTTGCATCCATTCCATTCACAAAGTCCTCCCCTGTCACCCTCTATATCAGTCCTATGCAAATTTCCCTAATTCTCTTAGCTTTTGACTTAATTTCCTGAAATATTAGCATATACCCTACTTATCTTTCCAGACTATTGTTTTTTTTTTCTTTTAATAATGTCTGGCACCTCTCTTTCACATTCATTATCCAAACTCTTAACAAAATGTCTTCCCTGTCTCCCACCCCCTTTATTTTCCCTTATCTTTGGAGGCCCTCCATCCTTTTCCAGTGCTAAAAAAGTAGTTCTTCACCTGGGTGTTAATACCTATTCCCTGCTGCATCACAAACATTCAGTATGTTTGGGCTGTTCAAATTACAGAATAAGGCCTTTTCATCTATTCATATAAAAAAGCTCTTTATAATATTAATCATCTATTCCCATCTGTCATTTCTCAATCCATTTGTCCACTCCTCACTCTTGAACTCTGCCTTCATATGATGAATATCATTACCTAGTCTCTCTCTTTTTTTATTCATTTGACCTCCAGTTGGTATCCAATTTATCCTAATTTCTTTTCTCCATTTCTACCATTCCTGTCAATATGTTCTACTTTAAACATTATTTTACCAGAATCTGGAATGTGCAGTCATAAACATTTTTTTTACAAAAGCTTGACAGGATAAACAGCACATTTTTCTGAAAAGCATCTTTTTATCTACACCTCTGTCCCCACTACATTTCTGAAGTAATTTGATGAAGTACCTTTTTTCTGAAGTAATTTGATGAAGTACCTTTTTACCTTATCCTACTTTCTCATATTTATATGTTTATATATATATATATATATATATATATATATATATATATTTATAATTATGTATGCAGTATAGATGGATTCACTTCAGAAGATTGAAAGCCCATAACATTGAAATTCAAAACACTGAGAACAAAATCTTATAATTCAAAACACTGAAAACTCAAACCATTGAATGCCATAACACTGAAAATACATAGGAAACTGGCTAGTTGTAAGGGAAAATTTGAAGAGCAGATTTTATGGTGCCAGGAATAGTTTAACCTTAATTAAGTGGGATGGGGGGTCAGCTCAGGAGCTCACAAACAGTCCTGGACACAGCAAATCTGTATCTGAACAAGACCTGCCACAGGAAAGGGAGGAAGCAAGCTTAGAATTTTTTTTCAGTAAATTTTTTTTTTCAGTAAAGTGGAAATGGAGAAAGCTGGAACAGAAGTTAATTCAATGTTAAGAATCTGAATGGGTTGGCCTTCACAAATGTTCTCTATTAGATTGAATTAACCAATGACACTAGACTGGGAGGAGTGTCACAGATCAAATATACAATATGGGTGGGCAACTGCAAAGCCACCAAATATAAGAACACCACAGCACTAGGGAGAGTGGGTATGTGAGAAAAATTACACTTCCTAGCTGTAGCCACTAAATGAAAGTTTTAAACAGATCAAGGAGCAAGCAGACTCTAGAGAATGCTTTTAACTGTAAACAGACAATTATAGTAATGTACACTATTACAGTTCCTAGCTGTAGAACACAGAAACCTCAAAAAATCAAAAATGCACAGAAAAGCTCAGATAGAGGACTCACAAACAGAAAATACAACTCTCAGTATGAAAAAGCAGTTTACGGTTAAGTAATTCAGTAAACATGCAATTAGAGTAATGAAACATTATCTAGCAATGAAAAATACAGTTAAATCAGTAAAAAACAATACATAAATGCAGTGAAACAATAAAAAAGCTTTATAGCAGTGCAAAATGTACAATTATAAGCATTTCAGAAGTGCAGTTCAGTGAAATAAGTGTAAGAAGTAACTTATCCTGCTCTTGGAATCTTAAGGAATTTCCACTTAGTTTCAGTAATGAAAAACAATCCACAGCCTGATAAATACAAGTACAACCTTTTCAAGACACAGGGTTTATATACCAGTAAGGATGGAAGAATTAAAAGATCAAATTACTACTCAGCCCCTGCTATTACCCAATCACTCATACTACAGAAGGTCAGGAGGCCTTGTTACTCTCAATAATAATGAAGACAGACTATGAGCAGAAAATGGCTGCCATAAACACAGGAAACTCAAACAAAACTACCAGGCCTAGACAACAGACCTCTATCAAGATTATACCACCTGAGCAGAACACAGAAACCTCACTTTAAAAGCATAGCAAGAACATTCACAAAGAGAAAATACAAGTCTCAGTATGAAAAAGCAGTTTACAATTTACTAATTAAATAAAAATACAATTATAGTAATGCTCACTATTACAGTTCCTAGCTGTAGCCACTAAATGAAAGTTTTAAACAGATCAAGGAGCAAGCAGACTCTAGAGAATGCTTTTAACTGTAAACAGACAATTATAGCAATGCACACTATTACAGTTCCTAGCTGTAGAACACAGAAACCTCAAAAAATCAAAAATACACAGAGAAGCTTGTATAGAGCACTCACAAAGAGAAAATACAAATCTCAGTATGAAAAAGCAGTTTACAGTTAAGGAATTCAGTAAATATGCAATTAGAGTAATGAAACAGTATCTAGCAATGAAAATATATAAAAGTATATATATATATATATATATATATATATATATATATATATATATATATATATATATATATATATATATATATATACATACACACACACACACACACACACATATATATATATATATATATATATATATATATATGTATATATATATATATATATATATATATATATATATATATATATATATATATATATATATATCTTTATATAAACGCATTCCCATCTGAAATGTTTGACATTGATGTACTATTTCAAGTGGGTTTAGCACTGTAGACTGAGATAACTCAATACCTCCTTGTACAATTTGCTTAAATCACCTCTCTAACAGTTTAAACCATCCTGTATGTTAAAATATCAGTCTACTCCCCCTTCCCAAAACATATACACACACTCACACAAGCCCTACCATTCTAGTCCCTATTTAATAACACACTGCATATCTCCCTTTTAAGCCCAATAAGCAGCAAGCTATTGAAGACTCTATAGGGAGTCATTAAGTACATCTCCATTTACTGTCCGTCCATCTTCAGTATGTCAATGTCAGTCTTAAGTGCATACCTAGGCATTATTAGTCCTCTCCACAAATTATATACACAATAGCTCTTGCCCCAATCCACACAGCATTCAAGAGTGGCAGGTTATCATTCTCAGCATGTCAGTGATTTCACATTTTAATTATTTATACAATTCATTACACATCAGAATCTCCTTGATTCCTCTACATCTATCACATTTATTATATTATCCATGCATAACAGACCCACTTAGGATTAAATATTCTTCTCATCATCTTACCTCTTTGGTAGATACTGTCATTCTCGTGATGAAATGGTTTATGTATATCACTGAATCTATGAGCTAAACCACATAGGCCACCCAAGGTGGGCAGGTCATGACACAGAAATCAAAGAAAACATGGTCCATCGGAGAAGGTAATGGCAATCCACTCTAGTATTACTGCCAAGAAAATCCTATGAAGAAAAGCAATCAAAGACATATGGAAACGATGCATGAAGATAAGACCATCAAGTCTGAAGGCATCCACCTTACTAACAGAGAAGAGGAAAGAACAACTATGAGTAGTGATTGAGGTTGTGATGCAGGTGAATTAAAGAAAAAAAGGTTCCCTTTATTTGCAGTACTCAAGGATGAAAGGAAAGTCCAATGTTGGAAAGAATTATACACCACTGGAACTTAAAATATAAAAAGTGTGAGTCATGAGGAACTTAATCTGGTTATGTAGCAGATGACAACACATACTAACATTACCATCTTGTGAATTACTGAAGTACTATAGCCTGGAAAATGTCATTTTATATCAGCTAATCATCACGTCTTCTACTGTGGACAGGTATTCTGCAGCAGAAATGGATCAATCATCATAAATAATAAAAGGCTATCAACATTGCTGATTGGCTATAGCTCAGAAATAAAAAAAAGTTAGCGAAACGCTGCAAATACCAGATGAATGCCAATCCTTGTTGAAGTCCCAAAATAACCACAGCTTGAACAAGCGGGTATAAAATACACTTTAATCCACACGAATACTGGAACACAAACGGTTTTCCTCAGGTTAACACAGTCTTAAAACAGCCTCAAAACAACATGTAGTTCCTCCCTGGTTAAGCGCTTTCATCTGCAAGAAAGGCAGATTTCATCAGAACCACAAACCTAGTACTCAATAGCTTTTTATAGTTGTTTTTTGGCGCCAAAAATTCATTAAATATAAACTGCATCCCTAACCAATCAATTCTATTACCTAAAATAATTAAATGTAAATGTCTAAAAACTACTAATTACATATCTTATAAATATGTTAAAATAATCTAGAATTTATTCATGAAAAATTTCATGAAAATGTTTTTTAGAAAATGTTTTTTAGAAAAAACATGAGGAATTTCTAATAAGTCTCAAGGAATTGCATAGTTGAACAATATATGTACATAAAAAATATTAATTAATAAATAATTGTACATAGAGAATTAATTTAAAAAATGTTATAAAATATACATAAGAAATATACATAAGAAAATATCCTTCAAAATATGGGTCCTACAAGTGCCTATACATACATGTAGTACTGAAATACTAAGTTCATTCCATTAATAAAAATGGTTTGATGCTAATATGGTCGTTTAATCCAGGACTACTAGTGGCATCACAAAACATTTGCCATTTACTTTCTAATAGTCCAAGAAAAACTTTCCAATTACCCTCACAATTTTTGAAATCAATGTGATCAATAATACTAAAGACAAAAGTGTGTTCCTGCCCTTTTTCAAAAACATGTTTACTAAGCGCATTATTACAATCTTGTTTTTTGATCTTATAATAGTGCTCATAGATCCTAGTTTTTAATTTTCTTTCAGTCTTCCCAATGTAGTATGCGCTGCAAACAGTGCATAGGGCGATGTAAACGACCCTAGTGGTGTTACAATTTCCTTCTAAACTAACCAATCTGGTCCTACAGGTGTTATCCAACTTTATTGTTGAAGTTTCGTTAATAAATTTACACTGATTGCACGCCCCACATTTCTTTGTTCCTTTTATATCCCTTTCTTTTGTTTTCTTAACTTTTTTCCTGTCCAACATATTTTTGATGTTACCCGATGTCTTGTAAATATATTTCGGAATAGTTCCCACAATCTTCCCTACATCCTCAGATAAAGTTAAAATGTTCCAATGTTTCATTAGAATTTCTTTAATAACACTTGTGTAAGGGCTATACATAATCACACAAATACTTTTATTGTTGTAATTTGCTTTCTTATTATTAGTAAAAGATTTTCCTAGCAAAGGTGGATACTTTTTTCCCCATTCTTTTTTAACTAATTTAGTTATGGGAAGTAACATAGAAACTGGATATCCCCTCATTTCAAACATTTGAAATATATTTTCCAATTCCTTTTCCATAATCATCTTGTTGGAAGACATACGCGCAGCGCGTATGCATTGGCCTTTAAAAATATTTTTAAAAACATGGGGTGGATGGTTACTCCCATAAAATAAATAATCATTAGAGAACGTGTTTTTTCTAAAGATTCTAGATTCAAAACCATTGTTACTATTACCAACATAAGTGTCTAGGTACGAAATTCCTTCCTTTTCTACTTTATAGGTAAATTTTAAAAAGCTGGTAGTATTGTTTAAATAGTCAATGAAAACAGGTATTAAATCTTCAGGCCCTTTCCAAAGGATAAATAAATCATCCAAATATCTTGTATAATGTGCAATATGTTGGTAGAAGTCACTTGTGAATACAAGAGATGTTTCCCATTCTAACATGACCAAGTTCGCAAACACAGGGGCACAAGATGCCCCCATGGCTACGCCCTTGGTCTGCCTAAACACTTCTCCCTGAAATTGTAGAATAGTATTATTGATCACATTGATTTCAAAAATTGTGAGGGTAATTGGAAAGTTTTTCTTGGACTATTAGAAAGTAAATGGCAAATGTTTTGTGATGCCACTAGTAGTCCTGGATTAAACGACCATATTAGCATCAAACCATTTTTATTAATGGAATGAACTTAGTATTTCAGTACTACATGTATGTATAGGCACTTGTAGGACCCATATTTTGAAGGATATTTTCTTATGTATATTTCTTATGTATATTTTATAACATTTTTTAAATTAATTCTCTATGTACAATTATTTATTAATTAATATTTTTTATGTACATATATTGTTCAACTATGCAATTCCTTGAGACTTATTAGAAATTCCTCATGTTTTTTCTAAAAAACATTTTCTAAAAAACATTTTCATGAAATTTTTCATGAATAAATTCTAGATTATTTTAACATATTTATAAGATATGTAATTAGTAGTTTTAGACATTTACATTTAATTATTTTAGGTAATAGAATTGATTGGTTAGGGATGCAGTTTATATTTAATGAATTTTTGGCGCCAAAAAACAACTATAAAAAGCTATTGAGTACTAGGTTTGTGGTTCTGATGAAATCTGCCTTTCTTGCAGATGAAAGCGCTTAACCAGGGAGGAACTACATGTTGTTTTGAGGCTGTTTTAAGACTGTGTTAACCTGAGGAAAACCGTTTGTGTTCCAGTATTCGTGTGGATTAAAGTGTATTTTATACCCGCTTGTTCAAGCTGTGGTTATTTTGGGACTTCAACAAGGATTGGCATTCATCTGGTATTTATAGCTCAGAAATGACAGAATTATTTCAGTCAGACTCCAAGCCAAGCTGTTCAACATTACAGTCATAGTAATTTATGCTCTAATAACAGATGGCAAAGAGTTGGAAGATTACCTGTTTTATCAACACTGATATGTTGCTCAGCTCTGTATGCTGAGCAACATATCAGCAGGGAAATAGCATCACAGTAATCAGAAGTGGACCACAACCCATTGTTATGCCGCTGGAATCTCATATGGTACCCCAGTGTGACCAGCCCATAGGCAGGTGGAGAGCACTTTGTGAATCCCATACTATCCAGGAAAGAATAACTAGTACATATAGTGAGTGGCTGGTGTACTATGTGTACACAGTGGAGCAACACTGTGTGCAGGGTCTCACCTCACAGTGTACAATCCTTCATGAATCACACAGGGCTTTGGTATCAAGCTATACTCCATCCCAGCCCTAATTCATGCATCGCTGCTTTATGAATGGCACCTTAAATTTGCCTTCTTCCATTAAGAATTTAATTCTCCATTTATATGGAACCAATTATCATCTGCACCAAACAGTTCACAATTTCCCCGTTTAATTATAGAGGGCATATTGTCTCTGGCTCTTCTGCATTTCACATGTTCCCCTATATTTAGAAGATATACACTAGTATGTCAAACCATCGTTCTGGAGGCTAAATTTCCACAACTACTGAAAATCTTAGCTTTAATGGGTTGTTTTACAAAATACCATAAGGAAAAATAAACAAGTACATAAATTATGCAAATCTGACTTTGTATTAATGCATACTTTGTTGCTATGTGCAGGATTCATGCATACAGATACACCGGGCCAACAAATGCATTAAATTAAAATGGCCTCTGATAAACAGTTACTAATCAAAAGAAAACATTTTTACATTTTGAACACAATGACAAGTATCAATGATTTATTATGTTTTTCAAAACAAACACTATTAAAATTGTCCATACTTTTAACCTAGTATTGCAAGCAAGTGACTTATATGAAAAGCTGTATATATAAATCAAAGAAATTAAAGAAAAGAGCTTAATCTTGCCAATAGCATAACTGGGTGAGGATAGCCAAGGGCATGAAGGACATATGTTAATGTTAGCTTCTGAGAAGTATAAGCATGCAAACCATTCCAAATTTCATCTGAATCCCATTTGGTGGCGATATAAAGACTTGCTAGAGTCAGTACATATTGTCAAGGAAAATTTCATGTTGTTGAATTTCATAAACACCACACTACAGGACTTATAAGCAGGAAAGGGGTGAGCCCAAGCATCATGGCAAACTGCCATGATGGAGGGGAATAACACTATGGTGCACAACAAAATTCACACTATTAGATCACCGATTAAAGCCTGTCCACAATTATGCTATCAGCAATATAGGAGGTGCGTCAAATTAAAAATGAAAAATATGAGACCGCAACTGAGTGAATTGGGAGAAGAGGAGGTCATAATAGCTGCTCACCCCAAAATTATTCAAGAGCTACAAATACAATTGCAGACACTGGAACAAAAGGTAGAGGACACTGAAAACAGGTCCAGACATAATAATTTAAGATTTTTGTGCTGATGGAAAAGATGAATACTTGAGCTTTGGCCAGCTAAGATCTACCTGCAATCAACTGGACATATAAGCGAATTTAAGTACACTTTTATCTGCACTTTTTCATATAGTACTGCATTTTATTTATTTTTGTTTCTCACTGAATATTAATTGAATTGAAAATTGTGGCTCTGTGTCCCTACAGAGAGCTTGTGTCGCTACAGAGATCTTGTTAGAAGTGTAGCCATTGATAGCAGTGGGGGTAGTTTCACTCTGATATTCTGGGTTTTAGCCTAGGGGCTGTCCTGCCTTATATAAGTGGTACATTTTGTTTTTTTTCTGCTAAATACTTGAGCTTTGGCCGGCTGAGATCTACCTGCAATCAAGTGGACGTATAAACGAATTTAAGTACACTTTTATCTGCATTTTTTCATATAGTACTGCATTTTATTTATTTTTGTTTCTCACTGAATATTAATTGAACTGAAAATTTTGGCTCTGTGTCTCTACAGTTAGTCCCCACCCCCTCCCTGTTCTTGTTTTGGTGTTAATCTTGGTGGCTTTGAAATTGCACGCCCCTCTTGTAAATTTGTATTTGGATACTCCTTCAGGGCCCATCTCATTTGCTCACTCAACTGACTGCAGTGAGATCATATTCTGATTTCAGGCACTCCTACTGCGTACAAAGAGAGCATTTGGGAAGGAAAAAAAAATTCTAAGCTTGTTTCCTGCCTTTCCTGTAAGTAGTCTACTCCACATACAGACTGGCTATATCCAGGACTATTTGTAAGCTTCTGAGCCCCCAAGCCTTTCTGTGTTGGAGGGAAGCCTTCTAGCTTAATTTTGTTTCTTAGAACTAGCCAGTTTTTTTAGTTTCAGCCCTCATATATGTTTCTTTGAGCTCAGCACTTGTTCAGAACTCATTATAAGCACTAAATAAGCTAGAAATTACTACAGCACTCAACTTTCCTCACTTGTCTAGAGGAAAGCAGTTTATAGTACTTAATAAATAAGCACCTATCCAGGCATGTCTAAGGGACAGCTCCCGGTGTTTTCTCCTGTCTACCTGATGAATCTAGGCATCTTGGGGCAGTGCAGCAATTGTCTCATGTACACAGACAACCATCTCCTCCTACCACCCAACACTACAACCTGTGAGAGATGCACTTATATAGCCAAACTGGAAGCAAAGCTCTCTTCACCCAAGACTGGACTAGACAGTCAAAACCTACACCAACAAAACACACACATAGAAACACAAAACACACACCTACATTCGTGGAGTCTCTCAAGAAAAACCTGCCCAAGCAACAGGGACCTCCAAAGCAGAAACACAAGCAAACTCCACCCCCCAACACAACCCAAATGACACATAACCCATAAACTCAGTGTGTCACTCAACCACAGCCCATAAGGCATAACAATGTACCCAACACTCTAGTCATAGGTGACTCTATAGTCAGGCACACTGATGTTCCACTCACCAGGCTAAACAAGGAGAAAGTTACTGTCAGCTGCCTGTCGGGTGCCAGGATCCGCAACATAATGCACGCACTTAGGTCACTCCACAACAAGTACAAATATGACTGTCATTGTCCATGTTGGTGTGAATGACCTGAGACGTACCTCTCTGGACTACATGAAAAGAGACATGGAGGAGCACTCTGATCTTGTAGCCCAGGCAGGTATGACCCTAGCCCTGAGTAGCATCCTACCATCACCCAGAATGATACCACAGTACAAGGACAAAATGATTGACTTCAACAATTGGCTAAGCTTCTGGTGTCATTCTAAGGGGATTATGTATTTGTCTGCCTGGGATGACATGATCGACAGACCACGATGCTTTGCCAGAGATGGCCTGCACCTGTCGCCTTTGGGATTCCGGATACTGTCTAAGGCTCTTGTAACCCCTATAGTGCCATTTTTAGGCAAGGTTCAAATGACAAATTCACCACCGTAATAGGTACAAGCAAGCAAAATCTGAGGATAATGCTACTCAATGCTAGAAGTCTAAACCTCAAAATGCACTCACTCGAGGCACTCCTTAAAATGGAGAACATCGACATCTGTGCAGTGACAGAGACCTGGTTCAAAGTTTCAGAGAGCACCCCTGCATTACCAGGCTATAATTCATACTACACCTTTCGGCCCCCTAACCCAGACCGAAGCACTAAAGGTGGAAGCGTGTCCATATTCATTAAGGATATCCACACCTCCAGGCTAGTTGCACAGCATAATGCATCCAAGATTATCCAAGTACAACTAACAATGGGCAAGACCGCAATCCAAATTGTAGCTTGCTACAGACACCCCACCATGCCCCTGGATTCCCACTTCTCATTTCTTGATACACTGGAAAATATTAGGGTACAACCCAACACCCTAAAAATTGGCGATTTCAACTACCCGACCATTAACTGGGAAAACTACTCATGTACCAACTCTTTTGGTCAACGTTTTCTGGAATTCATAAATTCCAATGCCTTGGATCATCTTATTCACACCCCCACCAGGGGCAGCAATATCCTAGATCTGGTCTTTGCAAACATGGGCAACCGGTGATCCACACCAGAGGTCAATTCCTCATTGGTCAGATCCGACCACAAGCTAATCACCCTAGACATCTACATCCCTTCCCCAACCCCCATTAGGGAAACCACCATAAAAAACTTCTCCAAAGCCAACTTCACACTTCTTAAGACAGAAGTGGCAAACTTCATGACACCTATGCAGACGGACAATAGAGGTATGACTGCTGAATCCTACACAAATGCACTTTATAAGCACTTACACAAGTGCATGGATCGTGCTATCCCTAACAGAACCAAGATGCTATCCTCCAAAAAAAGGAAGCCAATCTGGTGGTCTGCTGACATAAACAAACTCTACAACAGAAGAAAGAAGCTGTTGCAAAAAAGAGTAAAATCCCATGACTGGAGGAACTCTCTGATCAGCCTCAGTAAGAAGCTGAGATCCCTCATAAAATCCTCCAAAGCTAGTTATGAAAACAAAATTGCCACTGACTCTAAAGACAACCACAAAGCATTCTATAGCTATGTCAAGAATCTCAATGGCAACACTCAGATCTGCTCTGAGTTACAGCACAATGGCACTACATATACAGAACCAACTGATATTGCCAACATCCTGGCAGATAGGTTCAGTGCTAACTTTATCCCCTTCAAACCCCCTAGAGGGCCCATCTCTATACCGGAAGAATGTAATGTTCCTGTAATCATGGCTGCACAGGTAAAAAACACACTCTCCAAAGGCAAGAACATAGCATCCATGGGACCTGACAATATCCCAGGCTGTGTTCTACATGAACTACAGAACGAACTGGCACCCCACCTAAGTACCATGTTCAATCATAGCCTCACCTCAGGCTTTGTGCCCACTGAATGGCACACCACGACAGTTATCCCACTCCACAAAGGGGGAGCCACAACAGACCCCAGGAACTACTGCCCCATTAGCCTGACTAGCCTGTTCTGCAAGGCCATGGAATGTATCATCATGGAACTCATAAACAAAGATATTGGTTGTCTCCAAACTCTGGACCCCACCCAGCTTGGGTTTTTAAAAGGCAGATCATGTCTCCTAAACCTGACAGACTTCTTTGAAGCAGTCACCAAAGCCATAGCTGAGGGTAAGATGGTTCACACACCCTAACTAGATCTCGCCAAAGCTTTCAACACCATGCCCCACTCTGGAATTATAGATAAACTCACTAAACTGGGTATAAATTCCTATGTCACAAGATGGTTTGCCAAGTGGCTCATGGACAGAACCAATACTGTAAAAGTAGCAGTCTCCAAATCTGACTTCAGACCAGTGACAAGTGGAGTACCACAGGGTTCGGTCCTGGGTCCTCTCCTGTTTGGTATCTACTTCTCTGAAGTACAGGCTATCACAGAAGGTCTTTGGCTAACAAAGTTTGCAGATGACTGCAAACTAGGAGCCATAATTGAAACTCCTAACAATGTGGACATCCTACAAAAGGGCCTCACTGAGACAGATGCCTGGTGTCAAACCCATGGCCTGAAGCTCAATGCCAAAAAGTGCATTGTCATCCCTTTTGGTAAAAACTCTTTACCCATAAACTACCACATAGGTGGTGGTCTACCTAACACCAAAAGTGTGATAAGAGACCTTGGGACACAGATGGACAGTAGTCCCTCCTTTGATAATCACATCGCCGCAGTGGTCAGGAAATCCTTCTACATGGCACACCTAATCACAAAATGTTTCTCATCCAGAAAAAAGAGGTCATTGTTCCCCTCTCCTCATCACTCATTAGACACATTATAGAGTACAATGCCCCTTTTGGTATGTACTTCACAAGACATCTACAACAACTGGAAAGGCCACAGAAATACCTCACAAAGAGGATTACTGGCCTCAAACAGATGCCCTACGCAGACCGTCTCAAAAAACTCCAGATTTACTCTGTCGCATATCACCTACTCAGAGGCAATCTCTGCCTAACATACAAAGCTATGTCAAACCCAGAGCTGTTGGACATGCTCCACTTAAAGAAATCCCAATCTCTCCAAGCTACATACTGTAGGGACCTAAACCTTGTCACCATAATAAACAGAACATGCTGGAGGGATAGATTCCTGTCCCAGAGACTTCCCATTTTCTCGAGCAGACTACCTATCTATGTCAAACAGAGCTCCTCATTAGCACTCTTCAAGAAAAATCTTGATGATTGGATGAGAAATAGGAAATTCACCCCGGGATCACTTCTGTGGCTCTGCTTGACAGGGGCACAGGAAAATTATTTTCTTGGGTGGCGAAAGCCAGGGTACCTTTTTGGCTAGGCTTATATAGGCCCTAGGGCCAATAGCCTATTACCTACCTATGAAGCTATGAACCTATGAAAGGCCTAGACAGTATCACAATTGTCACATAGGAGTTATAGAACTACTGTGGGGTTTATTTGCTCTGGAAGTTACAAGGCCCACCATATTACATCTAAGTCAATTAACAACACACCCAAACACTTCATCATCAGATATTTTGGATTATAATGGCTGACACGCAATTCTAAAGAAGATAAGAGATTTGGGGCCCAAACTAGTTATTGCTGGTCATCCTGTCATAATTATGCCAGACTTCATTGTGACATTGTACAACAGAAGAAAAAATATGGTTGTATACCTTAAAACATGTGCGGCAATATATGGTGCAACTGAGATTCCAAGAAATTATTTTCTTGTCTAAAGTAGGCTCTAATTATTGGTTCAACACTCCCTAGAAGATGGAGAAGTTCATTTAGGCACAGGAAGCATTTAATAAACAGATGGACATGGAAATTACTCCAGGTCCGCAACCTACATTTTATGCAGCTGGGAAGATGATGGACAGTGTCATATAAGAAACCGTCTCAGCAAAACAAAATGGAAAGAAGATGTGTCATGGAGTTACATGCTGTAAACCATGAGAAACCACAATGACAGAGGTATGGAGACTCAAGTACCATTGTATAACAGGCTCCAAGCCCTGTTGAATGAAATAGAGGAAAAGGCAGTGGTAAACTTCACCACACCAGTGTAATATAGAAGTTGTGGGCTGAATCTACAGAGGTAGAAAGTGACAAGGCTGTATTTGATAATGCATCAGATTGTCTACTGTATAATTGACCCAGGCAAGGTATCTGTAAGGACAGTGTTCTCTGAAGTTGTTGGCATTTCAGACTAGTAAAAACCAGGAACTTACCCTCTTCATTTTGGTTTAGCCAATAATTAGATTGAATTGGCCATTTTACATTTTCTGCTCAAAAGAGATAAGCCACAAGTTAAGTGCCATGAGTTTTCTGATACATTAAAAGACTCATAACTATTTTTTCAACTATGCAATAAAGTTATATGCTATGGAATTTGTGCTATTATTTAATGCACTGTCATGCTGTTAAGAAGAGAAGTAACTGAGTGACTTGAGTTATTTCATTTAGTCTTAAGTGACATTACCTCTGGTGTGGACTTCCTAATTATCTGTTGTTTTTTATAGGTTCATAGGTGATTACTAGGATAACAGCTCAAGGGCCCTTACAAGCCTAGCTGTTTTTACCCAGATTTTCCCAATTTTCTATCCTTAGGAGAAGGATAACAAGGGTCAGCTAGTGACTATTTTTATAGACTGCCTCTGTCCATAAGGGACATGGGCAGCACCCTTGGAGTAAAATTGTGATTTTCTATCCATTGGTCCAGATTGCACTTGAAAATGGTCAGGGAAATGTTCTGCTTCATGTGAATAGGAAGCCTATTCCAGAGGAGAGGCAATCTCTGGGACACACATCTGTCTCTCCAGTATGATCTATTCATATCAGAGATCAGGTTTAGATCTTTGGAGTGGGTAATACAGTTACTTTTGTCAATATGCAACATTTCCATCAGGGCTGGGTCAGAGACTGGCTTGTAGGTGAGGCACAGATCACCCCTCAATAATCGGTAGGAAACTGAATAGAATGACAGGGCTTTTAGTCGGTCTGCATATGACATATTGGTTATACCCTGTACTTTTGGGTGACAAACCTCTGAAGGCGCTCCAACTGTTGCAGGTACTTGGTGAGGTACATGCCAAAAGGTGCATTATACATGATTATTTGTGTGATGAGGGCTGAATACAGTGGTACTATGACATCCTTAAATCTTGCATATGAGGCTAGTCAGACTTATGGATCTGAAGTTTCCTGGGTCAGTTCATGGCCCCCCTTGTGAAAAGGGATGACTGTTGCTGTCCTCCACCGCACTGAGACAAAGGCTGTCTGCAGACTGTAGTTAAAAAGAGATCTAAGTAGGTCTGCTAGGTCATGTTTCAAGCTGTTTAACTGGCACCCTGGGATTCTGTCAGGACCCATTGATTCCATGTTTCTAGCTTTAGACAGTGTGGTGATGACCTGTTCTTTTGTGATAACAGGCAAAGGAGTGGTAGGGGATATTTCGTGAAGAGTGACCATAGGTGATGAGGGGTTGAAATCTGAGCTGAATTTATTTGCCAACAGGTTTGCTATTTCTTCTGGCTGAGTATAAGTAATACCATCTACAGCCATCTCAGCACATTGTTGAATGTTTCCCTTAAGAAATTTGACATATCTAAAAAATGCTTTGTGGTTATCCTTCACTTGGGAGAATATTTTACTCTCGTAGTTAACTTTTGAAAACTTGACTAATTCCCTGATTTGCCTGTTGAGACTAATGAGGGATTTTATTTCTCTTGTGCTCCTCCCACTTACTTCTAGAAATGTTTTCCTTCTGTTTTATAGTCTATTTATGGCAGCAGTCCAGCAGGATGACATTTTTCTGGCTAGATCTGGGTTTAATTCAGTCAGGTACTGCTGTTTCTATGCTGTTTAAGTGGGTATACAGGGAATTCATGTATACTTCTGCATAAGCCTCCATGTTTTCGGGGTTAGGGGGAGGTTTAAAATTGCCTACTGTATGCTGTCAGTTAATAAAAGATAATTTGCCTTGAAAAAAATTCTTTAGGATTTTATGGTTTTATGGGGGTTCTACTGTTATAATTATTATAAAGGAGACCGACTTATGATCCGATCTTACCAATGTGGACATTATGGTGTGGGGGGGTACAACTCTCCCCAATGTTTTTAGTATTAGGTCAAGGATATTTCAGCCCCTAGTGGGAGTGCAAATGAGCTGTTCCAGAGCATCTGTATTGACAAAGTCCAGGAATCTCTGAGCCTGCATGTTAGTGGTCATATATGTTTCCCAGTTTATGGAGAAGTAGTTAATATCACCAGTGATTAAGTGTATTGGGCTGAATGGTAAGTTATTCTAGTAATTTCAGGTATGAGGAGTGGTTTTCATGGTTCATGCATGTGGACCTGGACTTAGCAATGATATGGTGCAAGATTCTGCCTATGGTCAGCTGGACATGGAGTAGCTCAAGCGAGTCATCCTGCTTGACCAGTCTAGAGGTATGATTATTATTTTTAAGACCAGTCAGGAAAACACACAATAAGCTTTCAGCCAGCAGCCCCCAACTCAGAAAGGTTTACTACAGCACACTTCTGCCAGAAGAGTGCAGTCAGAAAACTATCTTAATGTAAAAATTTTGGTTTTAGAGCTAAAGTGCAGGGAAACCACACAATTTAGATACTACTGCCCTGTAAAACTTGCAGACACAATATAATTAAGTACTACATGTAATTAAGTACTACAACAGCAATGAAAACAGTTCAGCTTTGAAACTCTACTAAAGTGCAAGAAATGTAACAAGTAATACAGAATTCTTATGAAATAAAGTAAAAACAGCAAATTTATGGAATACCCTTCCTCACACTATAACTTCTGTGTCATAATGCACTAACTACAAAGCTGCTCTAAAATCTCATCTAAAAGAGCACTGGGCATGTCCTTGTAACAAACCTCGCTAACATCTCTACCCCAAACTCTCTAATCCTTTTCTTCCACCCCTCTAACTACCTCAGATTGCAGCCAAAAACATTGCTTGTAAACCTATATCTCAGCTGTAATCTTAGCCACTGTTATTCAAGGGTTATAGCTGCTAGCTCAGGTATTAAAATACTTGCTAGTCTTTATGGCACAAATGTTATAAGTGCTGTACCATTTAACTAAATAATTTCATTTTGAACTATAACTGTTTACTACTTTTGTTAAACAAAACCTACCAATACTTCTTGTAACTTATAATTAATTGTTGTTTTAATAGTTGTTTTTATTGTGGAACTTTTCTTCCCGGGCCTCCGCTGAAAAAGGACCTGTGTCCAGTCGGATTTTCCCGGTCAACAAATTTAAATAAATAAATAAATAAAATCAGCAGAAATGCAAAATGGTACTTATTTTTGTTCTTTTATTAGTGGATGGCTTTAGATGCAGCAGATTCTCTGTACCCCTCAGGCGAAGCAACCAAACCAAGAGCAGCTCTGAGGAGTTGAGTATAATCTACCATGTATCATTTGCTTTTCTTGTTCCAGTCACAAGGCTTAGTGGAGTGAATCTAGTGTGACCATTCTTAGTAATACATCTTCTAAAGGGTCACAAAATAGCTCAGCCAGAGTCTCTACCCCATCTCAAGTGAATGTAGACAGATAGCAATGTCACTTAGAATTCACATGTTTCAGATGGAATGTCAGTGGACTTTCAACTTCAATTAAAAGCATAGCAATCTGATACTCTTCGCAAAGATACTCACCAAAAAATTGTTCTGTTACAGGAGACTAAGATTAAAAGGGAAAAGAAACAAAAAAATATGTTCAACTGGCAGGAGGGCAAATATAAGAGCTGTGCCACTTCCTCAAAGAGGTGGGCAACAGTTTTATTAAGAAGACCATTAGGATGGATCTGTGTTGTGACAGTCACAAGACAGTGAGGATAGATTGTTGATTTTAATGCTGCAGGCTGGCTTTGGGCGCATGGTATTAGTAAATTTCTACAGTCCAAAAGGTGATGAGAAAGTCTCTTATTGGAGTTCAATAGGGTATTGAGGGAATTAATACAGCCAAATAGTACAGTCCTGCTGGGAGGAAAAGCTTAATGTAGTAATAGAGGAGGAGCTGGACAGAATCCCTGTAGGGGAGATAAGACTTCCAAAGGCTACTCACCTCCTCTGCTCTGTAGTGGAGCTTAGCAACAACTGGAGATGTCAAAATCCCATGAAAAGAGAATTTATATTTCATGAACTGGCATCTTGGTGTGGGAGGGGGCAAGCCAAATAGTTATGTGGTTCCTTGTAAGGTTATGACTAACTTTGTCAGAAATCTAATCAGATGGCAGCTGCCCTTCTTCTAGATTTTCATAAGGCCATTGACAGTGTCATCTGGGGGCCCATTTATTGGACAATGGCTAAGTGGGTCTTCTGGGGAAATTTCTATATTGGTGTTAGCTGTTATATGTTGACCCATGTGTATATGCATACTCTAATGGCCTTTTATCTCTTGAAATAGACCTCAAAGGAGGAATGTGGCTAGGTGCCACCTTTCCCTTCTTCTTTTTCTCCATGTGACTTATATAATTAAACAAGGACTTCTTCTATGGGAGTCTAATCATTTGTTATTAAAGTATGACATTTGGCAAATCATTTCTTCTGGTTCACAGACAGTGCCATATGGCTCAAACGTTGCACATTGATCTTCTCCTCTCTGCTCTGGACAGTATGGCAGAGATAACAGGACTCAAAATGTATGAAAGTAAATCAGTCCTATTTCCCATTAATAAATCAGCCATATTCTCCCTAAAACAGCAGGTAGTTGTACCACTGGAATTTGTGACCTAAGTACATACCTGAGAGTGGTAGTGCATACATAAGGGAGGCAAATGGTGAGCTAAACATGGTACTGTTCTAAGATTTGAGCATGATAAGTTGTATTCATTTAAAAGACTGATTCTTCCCTTTTTAAGGAGGATTCTGGTGCTTAAGATATTTATTCTGCATAAAAGTCTGCATATAATTAGACATGTGCTGATGATCATTTTTCTAAGTTCCCAGAGGTTTGTCAGAGGTTATTTGGAGATTATATTTGAGGATCTAAGCCTCCTAGGAATGAAAGAAGGAACATGTTCAGTCCATACTCAGAAGAAGGTTTTGATCTTCCTAATGTGTACTCTTATGGATTGGCATCCATTGGATGATTCTATTGTAGGGCCTATAAAGGGACAAGACCTATCCTGACTTCCTCTGAATTGGTAGGTAAGTGCTTGTCCTACCCTGTACATTTGGCTCCACCCTCATTCAAAGTCTAGGATCCCAAGGGGATGAAGAGGTGGTCAGAAGGATGTGAATGAGACAAACATATAAGGAATAACTCCACTACTATAAAGTCATCATTCTAGGGTAATATTGTGTTGTGACAGGACACTCAGGCTCTGTGGTGACCCAACAGGAATCAAGAAGATGTCTACTGTTTGTGAGGGATGTGTGGGACTGTTTGACCAGCTCAGTAAGTTTGACCAGCTCAGTAAATGCATAAACAGATGTGCTGAAATGTTATCCTTAGGCCATACTATGCTGATGACAAAACTTCTAAGTAAGGGATATGTTAAAGTCTTATGCTCCAATAATTAAAATTATGGAAGCATCTCTGGAAAACACCTTTGCATTGATTGATTGCTGAGGGAAAAAAACAATGCCCAGTAAATCTAAAGACTTTATATTTAGCAGGGTTATCTGCCTTAGTGGAGTTGCTGGATGACATGAGATGGAAGTGGGAAATATGGTAATGGGACCTCCCCTGCAGATAGAATGGCTGGGGAGCATTAAAAGTATAACTTTTAATTGTCAACCTGAGATCTCCAGATTCTGGAGGCTAAACTACTGTATACATTTCAAATTTCCACTGTAAATTTGGTGCAGGGAGGTAGTTCTAAATGTAGCAAATGTTGTTGGTGTCAAGTACAAGATGCCAACTACTTCCATTTGATATGGGAATGCCCGAGAGTCAGACCTATATGAACCACAGTTACAAGATCCATAGCTGAGCATGAATTACAACTCAATGCAGTTAATTGAAAAAAAAAATATTTATTGAAGTGACGTTTTCACCAGAACAGACCAGTTTCACTAAACTAGTGTGATCAGTTTCTCTGAAGATATAATCATCTATCTATTTATCTATCTGTCTATCTATCTATCTATCTATCTATCTATCTATCTATCTATCTACAGATAGATATATGGTTGTGTGTCATTCTCTTGAAGGTAGCTTGTACTGAAGGAAAAATGGTTGGAAAAAAGGGCTCCTATTAGATGACCGAAGACGCATTTTATCGAATGCATCTTGGTCGAACTTAAAACAACGAAAAGGCAAAATAACTAAGCAGCTTTCAAGTGAATTCTTTCCCAGGGAAAGAATTTGCTTGGCCGCTTCCAGTACTTTGCCATTTTTGGTACTGTAGTGCAATCTCAGAGTTGGTATATTGGTATATTTAAGTGTGGGGGGGGGGTGGGGGGGTGAAGCCCACCACTATATGTATTCAATTTTTTTTTCTTTTTTTTTTTTTTGGAACAGCAATTTTTTTCCCTTGGAAAAAATCGCTGTTCTGAGCTTTCGAAATTGTAAGCTTTCGCTTACATGGGGTTGATTATTCATTGTTTGCTTTTTAAAGCGTTCGATGATATAATATAGACCCAGAAAAAAACACTGAAGGTACATTTGACGGAAAAGCCATTTTGTGGAAAAGTGTAGAAGTCTCTAGAAATTATTTAGTATTTATGGTATAATTTTTACTCGTGGAAGTTGTTAGGAAGAATAATTTAGAAGATTTTATGTGGATTGGTAATGCCCACTGTCGTGCTGTACCCCCAGATTTGTCAGTGCTTGTGTTTGTGTGCCAGTACTGATTCACTGTGTGTGGTGTTTTTTTTTTCTTTTCACTATTGGTGTGTGACTATAAATATGGAATATATAATTAAGGGTGGTCTGGTGGGGCAAAGTCCCCACTTGGGAGGTGCAGGGAGAGGGGAGCTTGTCATCCTATGAAAAAGCTTTTTGCAGTTTATCCTAGGGATTCATTAACAAGCATGTAAATGCCATGCTAAGCATACACATTAGATTATCTTATACGATGTTCAACAATTATTATTGAATATGTAAGACACTAATTCTACCCTGCATATCAAGTAGCACCTGCTTATGGCCAGAACACCTTCTAGCAGTCACACTGAGGTGCAGATAGGCTCAAGCACAAGCTATAAACAACAGGTTCTAAATAAGCTTAACCTCAGTAAGTCAGCACATTTGGATGGCACAGTACAAGGCAAGGACAACTTTAAGTACATAAATTAAGAGGCAGGTGGAGCCAAGATGAGTAAGTAGCCCATAAAAGATTTAGCCCAAACCAACTTACATGCTAGCAGTATTTAAATGGCATCAGCTAGAGGGAAAATTTATCATCTGCATTTTTAGGAGTGTAATCATCATAGTATGTGCCCTTCCTGCTGCAGCTGCCACACAACAACATTGGAAGACAAAAGTCTGTCAAATTACACCTCTAAATGCAGTATAACATCATGTTGTACATCACATTTGGCCCTCAAGTGACCCTTGTTGAATACATTCATAATAGCAGTATGACAATACACAAACATAAATCACAAACAAGTGAAACATTAACATCTATTATTAAGTGAACTGTTAAAAAATTTAAATTTCACATACAACTGTATTCTGAGCAAAGGTCACTAGCTCAATAGCATTGACATTGGCAAAGTCAAGCTTCTAGAGGCTAATTCTATTCAGCTTTGAAAAATAAGAACAAATGACAAGAACTATCTCATAACATTATTTAATATGCTCTATGCTAAATGGCACGCATCTACTACATCATTATACTGAGCATGCTCATAAGGAAGTGCAAAAATGAATGCAGTAACATCAACTAGTAACCACAAAACCACAGGAAAGTATCATAACACAGGTCTAGTCACACCTTGTGATCATTTTGCAGCATGGCACACACCAACATTCCTGTCCTTAATCACTGTATTGTGAACAAAATAATAAAAGGCATATGTAAATGTTTCCATTTAGTCATAGAATAAACACCACTCCTTTTGAAGAAGCAAATCATACCTGTAAGTATTCAGTAGTTACATCTTGCTAGACCTCAACACCTGCCTGTGGTCATATATCATAGAGCTGTAAATCAACCACTGATGCCACCAAAATAAGCAAATCTGATGTGCCATGAAGCACACACTTGAAGGCATTATATCAGCAGTGTGTTGGAAATGTTATGACTCCCATAAAATGGAGTCTGAGACCTCAAAAAATGTGGCCCTGTTAGTGTGCCATACCACAACTCTTAATTTAAGCCACCCTTTTCTGTCACTGTTGCCTGGCAGACATAACGTTATCAGATCCAAACTACTGTCTGTCAAGCTCAACACTCTAGAGAACTGCGTATTACCTATTTTCACCTCAAGAGACTTTAATGTACAATGTGTCAGAAAGGACACACTTCAAGGTCTGCAGTAAGCAAACTTTTGAATTATCACATATCCCCTACAATTTATTTTGAGGGATCAAAAGGTTGTAGTCATGTTACTGTTCATATCACTGTGAGTTTCTAATATCAACATATGTTGGGTGAGCCACTCTTTCCTGTCAATATTGTTTTGTACATACACATTGTCAGATTTGAACATCTGACTATCAAACTACACATGCTACAGGAGTCAATACTAACTGAATGCACCATAAGATAAATATTACTACAGGGGGCATTGAACATCTATTTGAATGGGATGAAATCATCAATGTGCTGAAAGGCCTACATTAGATATAAAAAGAATGGAAAGAGATTGTGGGAATGTTGGATATGACAGTGTTTTATGTCATTACACTCACATTATGTTGGCCTTTGCTGGATGGGATTATCTGCCTATGTAAGCCCACAATCAAGAGAAGTGTGTATTAACTAGTCTTACTACAACTATGAGAAAGAACATATTCGAAGGTATGGCATCATTATTGTGTTGCAAGGCATATGTGTGGTTTAAAAGTGAGGGAAAGAGTGCTATGAGTTCTCTCCTCATGTGAATATCTTGCCTGATTGGAGGTACACACACCAGATATGTTGGATAATCCAGCCATCCACATGGCTATAGTAACTCATTCTCAGAATATTTAGAGAATGCCAGATTCAAGTACTTGCCTACCAAAATCCTCAGTCTAGAAAGCATTGTATCAGTTACTGGTGCCACAGAAAAAGACTTACTGCAAATGTAAGTCAAAGTACATTTTAACAGACTGCCTCATCACTGTTTAGTAAACCAGATATCTGCACTAAATGTGACTGATATTGGTGGGAGATCCCTCTACCACTGTAAATTTGCACTTCAGATCTGTGGGTGAAGCCTGTCTTACCTATATGTACAATCGTGCAAGTAATGATACAAGTGAATATTTGATGGATTTGAACACCTACCTATCTACGTACAGACACTAGAGTACATTGTATTAACTGCCAGTGCCACAGGAGAAGTGCAACTACAAATTTGAGACAGAACACATTTGAAAGGATTATTTCATCAGATGTCTGGGCGAAGCCATTTGGACCTTCATTTAGAATCACACACACACACACACACACACACACACACACACACACACACACACACACACACACGGTGATACAAATGAGTCATGGAGTAATTCCTAGAATCAAACACCTGTCTATTTAACTAAATAATTTAGAGTATACTACATCAATTGCAACCACCACAGGCAAAGTCTGACTACAAATGTGAGCTAGAGCACATTTGAAAGGATAAATTCATCAGTTTTGCAAAGGAAATGTATGTTCTAAAAGTGAAGATAGAACTCTCTCACAGTATATATTTACAGATCAGTGTGGGTGAAGCCATTCCTACCTTGATCTAGAATCACACCCATACTGAATCAAGTGAGTCAGGGAGAAATTGTTGGAGTTGAACACATACCTATATTGTATCAATTGTACGTAGCACAGAAGAAGACTGACTACACATCCAAGACAGAGCACATTTGAAAAGAAGACCTCATCAATGTGTTACAGGGCATGTTTGGGCTAAAAGGGGAAAAATTGAAGGGGGGGTCCTTTCCCAGTGTAAGTGTTTCTCCTGAGTGAAAGTGTACACATTTGATCTGTGAGTTCAGCCATTCCTAAATGACACTAGAGACACATACTTATCAGCCACTGCTAGATGTGAACACTTATATATCCCAGTAGACAAACTATAGTATATTGTATGCCATAGGAGAAGTCTGACTGTAAATGTGACATACTACATATTTGAAAGAATGGCCTTATCAGTGAGTTACAAAGGAGATACTGTGCATTACATGTTTGGGTGAAAGGAAATATGCTTTGACAAGAACACAATGTGTTGATCTCAAGTAATTACATACTGTTCATCTAATTTATATATCCTTTCATTCATGGACAGTGTGGTAGTTGTTTCACATTATGGTGTAGGATAATAAACACAGCCATCATACAGTGGAGTGACAGCCAAGCATTCCTGACTATTCAGATCAGGATCATTGCATATAAATTTTCACTAGCTGATGTGTCATTGTGAATATTTTATAATATGCATAGAATGGGAAATCTAAATACAAAACACACATGTCAGACATATGAAAGGACACTACCGCATACCTGTCAGCATGTATGTGTGCAACAGTCTCCCACCATTGGACATCATTTGCAAGTATAAAGTGTTGAAATGTTTGCATCATTTACATTATATAGTGATTAGACAGTATCTCAATAAACTCATCATATCAGGAGTATAAAAAGCCATTAAAATGTGCACAAGTAATTTAAACCACAGCATTATTTTTTGTCAAAACCACTTCCTTAAGTGCATCACTGGCAAGTGCATTTGTGTGACTCATGGCAAAATATTATTGCATGTGTGATTATTTTCTGAGAGTTTTAACACAGAAATGGAATTAACAGTGTTTTACTGTGTTCCATGCCAAGCTTAATGCAAATAATGTGACATGAAATAAAGACACTTCTAATTATGAACCATTTAATAACAGATGTGTGTCATACTAACATTTTCTGTGTCATCATTTACACGTACCATGATCTTTGCAGTAAAGTACTCATTATCAGGAAAGCACAGGGACATACTTTCACTATCTTCATGTATGATGACTGTCACCACATTTAAGGGATGCTGTAGTTTTCTTTATGCATCTGTATTTGTTTTTATCACATCACTGAGTACTTAAGTCACTATATAATATATATCTAGATACTTCAGAAAATGCATAGTAACGCTAAATATTAAATCCTACCACGTTCTGTGTGTATAGAAGCAATATTTTAAATTGTGCCTAGTGTTGTATAAATGTCACCCATAAATGCATACTTTGACCAAATGTCTTGCACTTATAGCTGAGAAGATATGAATATGGTTGGTATGATTGTGAATCATATAAAGGACCAAGAAGGGTGCTGCTGGTGGAATAACATATTTATCCATAATTTATCAAGGCAAGGCAAAATTTTATGACAAATGTTAGGCCTGAAGATGGATTTGAAAATTTGCCCATCTGCATCAACAGTCTGTTGATGTAAACAATAACATATCCCACAAAGCAAGGCAAATGCCAAATGCTAATAAACAAACATTTGGAGGGACATTGAAAACAATATGAAGCAAGGGAGTATGAAAGCAGTATGCTTGAGTGTGTAGGCAGTGTGCTTCATAACAGTATTGATGACTGAAACATCCTTTATGGTGTAAATTCAACCCTACAGCCTGTTCAACACACAATTACAACTCTCTCCATAGTGCTATCAGTCGGTCTTTCAATAGTCCAGCTAGGCTAAATACAGTAGCATGAGAGACAGCAGACTAACGCAGCTGAAAGCAAAAATTCACTATTTTTGGCACATGATAACTTACATTTCTATTAGATATCATCATACCTTCATGTCATGAGACTTATTGAAGAAGGGGCCACACAGGAGCTTACATAGGTCATGCTGTACAGAGCATATACAACTAAAATATGCACTTGTGTTAAGGAAATAGATTATTATCATGAGTAAGTGTTCAGACATATTTATAATAGATTTGAATAATGATCCATATTTCACAATTCATTCTATTGCTGATTTTACTTCTTTAGACTTTAGTATATGGCATATTTTTTTACATCATGCACTTACAAAAATGTGATATTATAATAAATGGTCAGAAGACTACAGGAGACACCTATGAAAGCTATTTGTTTATAATCTATTATATACACTTCTGTTGTTACAACTCAAAATTGGAAATCGCCATTGTACTTCAGGTTCCGGACACAAAAATGTCTTTAACTGTGAATACTTACTATAAAAATGCAAAGCTGGAATCAAACCCACATTATTGGTGTTGGTACTCATATTTTACAGAATTAACATAAATCTGCTGTGATAAACATTTCTGTAGTGTTTTCTGCCTAAAATAGTTTAGCTAGTAGCTGTAGCATAGTCCCAGTCCAGGTTTGTTGTCTTTGGGCCTGTTTGTTTGTTTGCAGTGGCTGTTTGTTCTGAGCACATGTTCCAGGCCATCTTGGATTAGCAGAAGCCTTTCTTCACATTAGTGAGAGGATTGTGTTGATTGGTCACTGGCTGGTAAAGGTTGGCTGGTCTAGGACTTGGAGTAAGCAATCATTGGTCCTTTTGAGCTTTTTTAAAAGTTTTTTTCAGGTTGTACCTTCTGGTATTTAGGCCCTGCCTTTGAAAGGAATTCTGTTTATTCACACTGAGCTGAATGTAGGAGGAACACTGACCACAACCCTGATCTGTGTTATATAAAAATAAGTATCCTGTTTTTGGTTTTTTTTTTTTGCTTATTTTTACTACTTGGTGCTTATTTTAACCATTTATAGCACTTTTTATTGTCTGCTGGCTACTACTTTTTACTGTATTTTATTGCTATAAACTAATCTGCACTATTGTACTGAAAATGTTTGCCTTACAGGGCCTATTAAATAACTTTTGTTACTGTCACACT
Organism: Protopterus annectens; assembly: GCF_019279795.1. Lineage (NCBI taxonomy): Eukaryota > Metazoa > Chordata > Ceratodontiformes > Protopteridae > Protopterus > Protopterus annectens. Next base: position 1,338,212,718 of record NC_056728.1, on the reverse strand, counting down.
GTTTGTAAAGCTTTTTTAGCTAGTTTCACTGTGTGAAAGGTATGAATTGGAAATTTTCTCTATTTAAGCATCTGTTTGTTCTGATTTCCTGCCAATGAATGTATCATATAACTGATTTGTTTGCAGTTAAAAGCATTCTCTACAGTCTCTCTGCTCCCTTATCTGTTTAAAACTTTCATTTAGTGTCTCACTGCTGTTTTTCTGCTATGATAAACATTTCTGTAGTGTTTTCTGTCTAAATAGTGTAACTAGTAGTTGTAGCATAGTCCCAGTTCAGGATTGCGCTCCCTGGGCCTGTTTTGTTTGTTTGCAGTGGCTGTTTATTCTGACCACATGTTCCAGACCATCTTGATTAGCAGAAGCCTTTATTCACTTTAGTGAGAGGATTGTTTTGATTGGCCACTGGCTGGTAAAGGTTGGCTGGTCTAGGGCTTGGAGTAAGCACTCATTGGTCCTTTTGAGCCTTTTTAAATTGTTTCAGGTTGCACCTTCTGGCATTTAGGCCCTGCCTTTGAGATGAATTTTGTTTATTCACACTGAGTTGAATGGAGGAGGGGCAATGACCACAACTCTGATCTATGATATATAACAATAAGTATCCTGTTTTTTTTTTGCTTATTTTTACTAGTTATTGCTTATTCCAACTATTTATAGCACTTTTTAATGTCTGCTGGTTACACTTTTTACTGTATTTTATTGCTATAAACTAATCTGCAGTATTGCACTGAAATTGTTTGCCTTACAGGGCCTGTTAAATCACTTTTGTTACTGTCACACTGTAAAGCTTTTTAGCTAGTTTCACTGTGTGAAAGATATGAACTGGAAATTTTCTCCATTTGTTAAGCATCTGTTTGTTCTGATTTCCTGCCAATGAATGTATCATATAACTGATTTGTTTGCAGTTAAAAGCATTCTCTAGAGTCTCTCTACTCCCTTATCTGTTTAAAACTTTCATTTAGTGTCTCACTGCTGTTTTTCTGCTATGATAAACATTTATATAGTATTTTCTGCCTAAATAGTGTAACTAGTAGCGGTAGCATAGTCCCAGTTCAGGTTTGCTCTCTCTGGGACTGTTTTGTTTCTTTGCAGTTGCTGTTTGCTCTGATCATATGTTCAATGCCATCTTGGATTAGCAGAAGCCTTTCTTCACTTTAGTGAGAAGATTGTGTTGATTGGCCACTGGCTGGTAAAGATTGTCTGGTCTAGGGCTTGGAGTAATCACTTATTGGTCCTTTGAGCTTTTTTAAAGTTGTTTCAGGTTGTACCTTCTGGTATTTATGCCCTGCCTTTGAGATGAATTTTGTTTATTCACACTGAGCTGAATGGAGGAGGGGCACTAATCACAACTCTGATTTGTTATATATAACAATAAGTATCCTGATTTTTTTGCTTATTTTTACTAGTTATTGCTTATTCTAACATTTTATAGCACTTTTTTATTGTCTGCTGCCTACTATTTTACTGTATTTTATTGCTATAAACTAATGTGCATTATTGTACTAAAATTGTCTGCCTTACAGGGCCTCTTAAATCACTTTTGTTACTGACACTGTTTGTAAAGCTTTTTTTTAGCTAATTTCAATGTGTGAAAGGTATTAACTGGAAATGTTCTCCATTTATTAAGCATCTGTTTGTTCTGATTTTCTGCCAAGGATTATATCATACAACTGATTTGTTTGTAGTTAAACGCATTCTCTAGAGTCTCCTTGCTCACTTATCTGTTTAAAACTTTCATTTAATGTCTCACTGCTGTTTTTCTCCTGTGATAAACATTTCTGTAGTGTTTTCTGCCTAAAATAGTGTAGCTAGTAGTTGTAGCATAGTCCCAGTTCAGGTCTGCTGTCTTTGGGCCTGTTTGTTTGTTTGCAGTCACTGCTTGTTCTGACCACATGTTCCAGGCCATCCTGGATTAGCAGAAGCCTTTCATCACTTTAGTGAGAGGATTGTGTTGATTGGCCACTGGCTGGTAAAGGTTGGCTGGTCTAGGGCTTGAAGTAAGCACTCATTGGTCCTTTTGAGCTTTTTTAAAGTTGTTTCAGGTTGTACCTTCTGGTATTTACGCCCTCCCTTTGAAAGGAATTCTGTTTATTCACACTGAGCTGAACGGAGGAGGGGCACTGACCACAACCCTGATCTGTGATATATAACACTAAGTATCCTGTTTTTTTTTTTTGCTTATTTTTACTAGTTATTACTTATTCTAACCATTTATAGCACCTTTTATTGTCTGCTGCCTAGTATTTTTTACTGTATTTTATTGCTATAAACTAATCTGCACTATTGTACTGAAAATGTTTGCCTTACAGGGCCTGTTAAATCACTTTTGTTATTGTCACATTGATTGTAAAGCTTTTTTAGCTAGTTTCACTGAGTGAAAGGTATGAACTCGAAATTTTGTCCATTTATTAAGCATCTGTTTGTTCTGATTTCCTGCCAAGGAGAGTATCATGTAACTGATTTGTTTGCAGTTAAAAGCATCATCTAGAGTCTCTCTGCTCCCTTATCTGTTTAAAACTTTCATTTAGATTCTCACTGCTGCTTTTCTGCTGTGATAAACATTTCTGTAGTGTTTTCTCCCTAAATAGTGCAGCTAGTAGCTGTAGCATAGTCCCAGTTCAGGTTTGCTGTCTCTGGGCCTGTTTGTTTGTTTGCAGTGGCTGTTTGTTCTGACCACATGTTCCAGGCCATCTTGGATTAGCAGAAGCCTTTCTTCACTTTAATGAGAGGATTGTGTTGATTGGCCACTGACTGGTAAAGGTTGGCTGGTCTAGGGCTTGGAGGAAGCAGTCATTGGTCCTTTTGAGCTTTTTTAAAGTTGTTTCAGGTTGTACCTTCTGGTATTTAGGCCATGTCTTTGAGAAGAATTCTGTTTATTCACACTGAGCTGAATGGAGGAGGGGCACTGACCACAACTCTGATCTATGATATATAACAATAAGTATCCTGTTTTTTTCTTGCTTATTTTACTAGTTATTGCTTATTCTAACAATTCATAGCACTTTTTATTGTCTGCTGCCTACTATTTTACTGTATTTTATTGCTATAAACTAATGTGCACTGTTGTACTGAAACTGTCTGCCTTACAGGGCATGTTAAATCACATTTGTTACTGTCACACTATTATTGTAAAGCTTTTTTAGCTAGCTTCACTGTGTGAAAGGTATTAACTGGAAAGCATATGTTTGTTTGTTCTGATTTCCTGCCAAGGAGTGTATCATATAACTGATTTGTTTGCAGTTAAAAACATTCTCTAGAATTTCATTGATCCCTTGTCTATTTAAAATTTTAATTTAGTGTCTCACTGTTGTTTTTCTGCTGTGATAAACATTTCTGTAGTGTTTCTGTCTAAAATAGTGTAGCTAGTAGCTGTAGCATAGTCCCAGTTCAGGTTTGCTGTCTTTGGGCCTGTTTGTTTGCAGTCATTGTTTGTTCTGCCCATGTTCCAGGCCATCTTGGATTAGCAGAAGCCTTTTGTCACTTTAGTGAGTGGATTGTGTTGATTGGCCACTGGTTGGTAAGGGTTGACAGGTCTAGGGCTTGGAGTAAGCACTCATCAGTGCCTTTGAGCTTTTTTAAGTTGTTTCAGGTTTTACCTTCTGGTATTTTAGCCCTGCCTTTGAGAGGAATACTGTTTATTCACACTGAGCTGAACGAAGGAGGGGCACTGACCACAACTCTGATCTGTGATATATAACAATAAGTATCCTGTTTTTTTGCTTATTTTTACTAGTTATTGCTTATTCTAACCATTTATAGAACTTTTTATTGTCTTCTGCCTACTATTTTTACTGTATTTTATTGCTATAAACTAATCTGCACTACTGTACTGAAATTGCCTTACAGGGCCTATTAAATCACTTTTGTTACTGTCACACTGTTTGTAAAGCTTTTTTAGCTAGTTCCACTGTGTGAAAGATATTAACTGGAAATTTTCTCCATTTGTTAACATCTGTTTGTTTATTCTGATTTCCTGCCAAGAAGTATATCATATAACTGATTTGTTTGCAGTTAGAATTATTCTCTAGAGTCTCCTTGCTCCTTTATCTGTTTAAAACTTTCATTTAGTGTTTCACTGCTGTTTTTCTGCTATGATAAACATTTATTCAGTGTTTTCTGCATCAAATAGTGTAGCTAGTAGCTGTAGCAGAGGCTTTCAGCCTGTATCCGTCCGTATTGGTGTTTTGGTCTTATAACTGGTAGCTTTGCAGTTGCTCGCCCCTACTGTAAATTTTATGTGGGACACTTCTCCCAGTCCAGTGTCATTAGCTCATTCTACCTAATACAGAAAGAACATTTGGGAAGGCCAACCCCCTTAGTTTATAAACCTTGAATTACCTCATTTCTCCCTTTCCACTTTACTAAAAAATACTTTATTCAGCTGGTTTTACATTATTTGTGTTTTCTCCTCCTACTCTATTACTTCATCTTGTTTTTTCTGCTACTTGTTCTCTAAAGTGTTCAGTTGCATCTTCTCTGCTGCATTTATTACTACTTGTTTTTAGCCTATTTAAATTTTAAGTGTTATTATAAGCCTCTTAGTTTTAGTTTAAACACTTGGGCTTTAGGCCTACCTCTAAGCTCTCTGGCCTCTCTCCCTCAGATTCTGACAAATATGGATGGACAATTTCCTACAGTTTCTCCTACCAGCCTGGTTGACATGGGCATCCTGAGATAGTGTAGCAACTGCCTCATGTACACATGCAACCATCTACTACTACCACCAAGGAACACAATTTGTTAGAGATGCAATTACATAAAGAAGCTAGAGTCTATGCTCTCTCCCTCACAAGCCAGTATATCTGGCACTGAGAAAGTTGCCAACATAATCACTACACCTCAAACATCACCCACAACTGCACAACACGCACCCACATATGCAGAGGTTCTCAAAAAAAAACAAACCCAAAGGAGACCTCAGAGACAAAAACACATGAGAACTCCACAACCCTTCACACCACATACCATGCAAAGTCCACACATCAGTGTCTTGCAGCCACTAAGGCGTAACCATAAACCCAACATATTAATCACAGGAGACTCCATTGTGAGACACATAGATGTGCCTCTCACTAGGCTGGATATGGAAAACATTACTGTTAGGTTTGTCAGGTGCCAGAATCCACCATATCACACATGCACTCAAGTCTCTCAACAAAAGATACTGTTACTGTATCATAGTCTATGTTGGCGTGAATGACTTGAGACGTTCCTCCCTGGACTATATGAAGAAAGACATGATTGAACTCACTGAATATGTGTCCCAGACTAGTATGTCCCTAGCTTTAAGCAGCATTCTACACTCACTCAGAATGATGCCTCAATGCAAACAGAAAATGATTGACGTTAACAATTGACTTAGTTTCTGGTGTCATTCCAGGGAGATCCAGTGCCTGACAGCCTGGGAAGATGTGATCAACAGACCCCGATGTTTTGCTTGAGATGACCTGCATCTGTCTCACTTGGGCTTCAGGCATCTGGCAAATCCCCTTGCCACCCCCATAGTGCCTTTTTTAGGAAAAGTCATGAGGTCGATACTGCCAACATAAACAATTCAACAAAATGCAAATTAAAGGTCATGCTGCTAAAAGCTAGGAGTCTAAACATGAAACTGCACTCATTTAAAGCATTCTTAACCCTGGAAGATGCTGACATTTGTGCAGTCACAGAAACCTGATTCAAAGCTGTGGAGAGCACCCCGGCCTTACCTGGTTACTCATCCTATAATACAATCAGACCCCAAAATGTGGGCAGCAAAGCCAAAGGAGGTAGAGTTTCAATATATATTAAAGGCACGACACACACACACCTCCAGGCTGGTCAAACAGTATGACACACAGGAGATACTCCAGGTGCAGTTAACTATTGACAAGACCCCTATTCAAATTATAGCTAACTAAAGGCCCCCAAATTTGACTCAAGATGCCCACTCCACCTATCTGGACCTCTTTAATCTATCAAGATTCAACCCTTTACTCTGATCCTGGGTGACTTTAATTACCCAACCTTAGATTGGAAAAACTACTCATGCCAAAACACAAATGCCCAGAGATTCCTCAGTTTTGTCAATGCAAATGCCTTGGAACAGCTAGTCGATACCCCCACAAGAGGTGGTAATATCTTGAACTTGGTATTAACCAACATGAATAACCACTGCAGCACCCCTAAGGCATCATTCTACATTGTAAGATTCGACCATAAAGTGTCACTTTCGAAGTCACCATCTCCCCTGACCCCCCTATAGCTAGGGTCAAACAAAAAAACTTCTCCAAAGCTGATTACAACCTCCTGTGGGATGGTATAAATCACAGCCCCACCCCCCTACTGTAGGAACTGGCACCAATGTCCAATTCTACACCAAAGTACTATATGAGCATTTATATAGATGCATGGAATCAGGAATACCTGACAGGACAAAATTGTCAGCAAGGAAGAGCAAACCTGTCTGGTGGACATCTGCAAACCTCTCTCCTCTGTCCCCCTCATCAATAAATTATGACATCCCCAGTACCTGCCCCCACCCCTATCTCTAGGGAACAGGTCATCACTGCCCTTCTCAAAGGCAAAAAATACAGTCTCCATGGAACCTGATAACATCCCAGGATCCATCCTACATAAACTCAGGTATGAACTTGCAGCACCATTAGGCACCCTATTCAACCAAAGCCTGAGTATTGGCTTTGTTCCAGCCAAGTGGAGGACAGCCACTCTCATCCCTTTACACAAAGGTGGAGCGTCCACCGATCCAGGAAATTATAGATCCATCAGCCTAACTAGCCTGATCTGCAAGGCCATGGAATGGATTATCATGGATCTCATTATAACAGGGACATTGGCAGCCTCCAAACACTCGACTCCACACAGTTAGGCTTTGTCAAGGGGAGGTCATATCTGTTAAATCTGGTTAACTTCTTTGAGACAGTCACCAAATCCATGGACGAGGGGCATATGGTGTACACCTCCTACCTTGACCTGCCCAAAACCTTTGACACTATTCCCCACTTGGGCATAGTAGATAAACTCTCTCAATTAGGCATCAATCCATATGTTACCAGATGGGTAGCAAACTGGATCACTGATAGAATCCACCTAATCAAAATAGGGGAAATCACCTCAAGCAGTAGACCCATAATGAGTGGCGTACCCCAGGGATCAGTCTTGGGGCCTCTGTTATTCAGGATATACTTCTCTGAGGTGCAGGCCAAAACCGGTGGGCTATGGCTTGCAAAGTTTGCAGATGACTGCAAGCTGGGTGCAGTCATCAATTCCTCAAGTGATGTGGACATCCTCCAAGAGGGTTTCACCCAAACAAATGACTGGTTCCAGAAACATGACCTCAAGTTGAATGCCAAAAAATGCAGCATCATCCCCTTTGGGGAGAGTGACATCCCCACATATTATCACATTAATAACAACTTCCTAAGCACACAATCAGTAGTGAGGGATTTGGGCACCCAGGTTGATAGCCACCTGAGTTTTGACCACCATGTTGCTTCCATTGTACGGAAAGCTTTCTACATAGTCCACCTCATAAGTAAGGGTATCTCATCCATGGACAAAGAGGTCATAACATCCTTGTATTCTTCCCTTACAAGGCAAATTATTGAGTACAATGCCACCTTCAGCATGTACCTCGCAAAGCACATGCAGCAGCTAGAGAGACCACAGAGGTTCCTCACCAGGAGAATCCAGGGCTTCAAACATCTACCCAACATAGATAGGTTAAAAGCCCTGTCCCTCTACTCAGTTTCATACAGACTCCTCAGAGGTGACCTCTGTCTGGCATACAAAGCAGTCTCAGACCCCGCCTTGATGGCACTGCTGCATAGCCACAAGTCAAGCTCCACTCGACCAACCCATATGCACAATCTCAACTGAGTCTGTGATATCAATAGGACTTGGTGGGACAGATTTGTGTCCCAGAGACTCCCCCCATCTGCGAAATAGACTCCCTCTCCACGTCAAGCAGAGTACCTCATTATCCATTTTAAGTGCAACCTGGATAACTGGATGGGAAACAGAAAATACACTCCTGGGATTCCACCTGTGTCCCTGCTGGACAGGGGCTTTGGGCGCTGACTTATCTAAATATGGGCTAAACTCTTGGCTAGGCTTGTAAGGGCCTCAGAGTCAATATCCTAGTAGCCTCCTATGATTCTATGATCCTATGCTTTTCACTTCAAAAAGTTGCAAAATCAAAAGCAATCTTTTACTATAAAGTCAGCAAATAATACTGTCATCAAAACTCTAACTCACAGTAAACTTCTAGGTGTTATAACAGATGATAGTCTCAAATATGACCACCATATACTGCACACCATTAAATCTATACACCAGAAACTAGGCTCCTTTTATAGGATCAATGGATTCCTTACAGATACTACAATAAAAACTTTAGCCGCCACCTTCTTATTGCCCACTTTCTTGTATGCTGCTCCTATCCTAACAAACTTAATACTCAAAGAAAGAAACTTGCCTCTTGCTACAATAAAATAGCTAGATTTGCCACCAGTCTTCCTCACAGGACCCACCATTATCATAGCTTAAAGCAATTAAACTAGCTTGAACTGCACAAATGTCTAACATATTCACAGCTGACTACAGCACACAGACTTATTCATCATCCAGAAAAATGTCCTGCACTACAAAACTGATTACTACCCTAGCAAGGGACCTCCGTTCTAGTAGCAAATTCTTATTACTTACAAATAAGTCAAATAATGTTGAGGGAGACTTGCTCTACTTCCAATGTGTTGCTAAACTCTGAAATAGTATCCCTATGCAAATAAAACACTCTGACAAACTCAGTAGTTTTAAACCACTGTTTAAACCACGTCTTAACCAATCCTAGTCCTGTATATACTCATCACAGAGTTAAAATGTTTTCACTGTACAATACTATCCAAATACTCTCCATAAACATTGTGACACGCCAGTACTAGCCCAGTAATCAAGGAGCCTCAATCCTCACGATTGGAAACAGTGGTGGGACATACACCCTGGGAGGATGACAAGAACACACACAGTAAAGTGCAATTTCCCTTAAGAACACACAGAGATCACACTCAGTCTGGGGCTGCTTTCTCCCACTTTCTCCAGATCCCCAATAAGACTCCCCACTTGCACAAGTATAGGGTTGAGATCTCAGTCGAGTGGCCAAACAAAGATCTCCAGTACCCTCTCTGTCTAACCAGTGGTTCGTGTCCCTGCCTAAGTAGCTGACACACACACTCCTTGAGATTTTATTTATATACAAACACACACACACACACACACACACACACACACACACACACACACACACACACACACACACACACACACACACTGCTGGAAAAGGCTGGCAGAGATTTACTAGCTATGCCCCCTTTTGCCCAGACTGTAAGGTAGTTCCAGCTGCCACCAGCCACTACATATCAGCTACTTTAAGGCCCTTAGCAAAGGGTGTCCAATCTTACTGTGTAATGTTACTACTAATCCAAATGGTAGTCTGACCAAGTGTAAGCCTATTTAGGAATGGCCTGTACAGTGTCACCATATAGATATGCAAGCACTCTAAGAGCTTAAATATCTCTAAACAGACCAGCCACAATTAAAAGGATTAAGTATATTTAATAATAAATAATAAAAGAACTAGACAATACTCAGTAAGAAATCAGTTACATCAGAGTTCAAAATCACAGGAAATATTTAAAGCAACATTGCAGGGCAGTCTCAAATAAATAAAGAAAATATCTAAGCTACACTTTACTATATTCCTGTCTGAATCTGAAAGAATTATTACACCCTTAAAACATACTTACAGCATGACAAGTGGTTAGTGGTAAGAGGTTAGTGGATGTTGTCAGATCAAAGACAGATGCAAAATGCCAAGTCATTCTCTGAGAGAGATCTTAAATTAATATCAAATATTACTGCTGGGTTAGCTTGGATGACATCACCTTTTGTCACTTTACTTTATTTCCCAAGCTGAACTCCCATTGTCAGAAATTACAAGCATTTTTAGCATCTCCCTGTGAAAAATACATATCGCTCAGATGTTTGCAGATCCTGGAAGTCATAAAACAATAAAACACTTTTACATCTCAAACCTAGTAATTACTTCTGTTTCAAGACAGTACAAAAAACTTCCAGCTGTAGACATTGTGTCTGCTACTGTACTGCAACTGAAAGATAACATCTCTTTTATTATGTGGTTATGAAACAATTTAATTTCAACAATTTTATCTGAAATTTTTTCAAGTTAACCTCCTGTGTTCCATTTTCCATTAAAGATATACTTCTAAACAGTCAAAATAGTGCAGGTACATTTCTGTTCTATTCCAATAGGGCATGCTGTAGTTACATTTTAGCTCAGTACTTTACACAAACAGTTCTGTATAAATCATATCAATATTCACAAATGACATAGAATTATTTACAAAATTCCAGATAGCTGAGCTGGCAATATTTCTTTCTGTTACACTTCTCCCCTTCCCCTCCGAAAACACAAGCTAGTTTTTCAAGTGACCCTTGAGAAATGTTGCTTGAGAGGGTAAGCCAATCTGGGAATACCTTACCCCATTCCCTGTCTTGAGAACCCATCTGGGTTGGTATTGCTAACCCCACTGTGGTGCTGCACTGTCATATCATATGCTTCCAACACTAGGTTGCACCTTAATAACTTAGCATTTCACTGGCTGACTTGATGTAGCAATGTTAAGGGATTTTGGTCTGTAACTACAATGAATTTCCTTCCATACAAATAAGACTGAAGTTTCTGCAATGCTCACACTATGGCTCGATATTCCTTTTCTACAGCTGCATAACATTACTCCCTGAGTTGGAGCCTCTTCTCCCTCTGAGGAGACCTGGCTGAATACAGCCCCTACCCCATGGTTTGAAGCATCCACCTGGACAACAGATTCTTTGCTGTAATCTGGACTGGCTAATACAGGGGGAGTCCTCCAAAGGATCCTTTAAGCTTCTGGAATGCCTGCTCACATGCTGGGGTCCACATTACCTTATCTGTCTTGTTTTTCCTTCTCATGTCTGTGAGGGGAGCAGCTTTGGTATTGTAATTGGGGACAAACTTTTTTTAGAACCCTGCTGTCCCCAAGAATGCCCTCAACTGCTTTTTGGTAACAGAGGCATACCATGCCCGAATTTCTTCCACTTTGGCAGGTTCTAGCCTGATCTTACCATTCCTCACTCTATGTTTCAGGTAGGAGACCTCTGCCATACGCATATGACACTTATTGGGCTTAATGGTCAACACTGCCCTCTGTAGTCTGCCCAGTACCTTCCTGACATGCTGAAGGTGCTCTTGCCAGGAACAGCTGTAGATGACAATATCATCTAGATAAGCAAGGGAAAAATCTCCTGCTCCTGCTAGGATACAATCAACCAGCCTCTGGAATGTAACTGGGTCATTTTTCATCCCAAAAGGCATCTTTGTGAACTCATGCAAGCCAAAAGGTGTCACAAAGGCTGACCTCACTCTAGCACTGGGAGTCAAGGGCACTTGCCAGCAACCTTTGGTAAGATCAATAGTGGTAAGATATTTAGCTCCATCCAGCTGCTCTAGGACTTCATATGTTCTAGGTATGGGGTAAGCATCTGACTCTGTGTGATTATTTAATTTCCTGTGGTCCACACAGAACCTGGTGCTGCCATCCTTCTTTGGTACCAGCACCACTGTGGAGGCTCAGGGACTGCTGGACTCCTGGATTACCCTTAATTCCAACATTTCCTGTATCTCCTCCCTCAGACTCCATTTGACTCTCTCTCAGGTACCCTATAAGGGGCCTGCTTAATAGGCCTTTGGGATCCTGTATCCACATGGTGCTGCACCAGGTGGGTGTATCCTAGTTTCCCAGTGAACATGTCCCCCTCAGACTCCTATAACACTGCTCAGATTTCTCGAACCTGGGTAGGGGATAGCTGCTGAGATATTGCTACCCTTTCCACTGAGGTGTCAGTCCGAGCCTCACTGTGAGATCAGTCACAAGATCCCCCTCAGACTCCTTCTGCCATCCACTGCAAATACTCAGCACAAGGGCCTCCCTATCATGATAAGGTTTCATCATGTTAACATGGTACGGTATATGCCCGTGCCTCCTGCCTAGCAGTTCTATGACATAGTTAACATAACTGACCTTCCTTACCACATTGAAGTGTCCCTCCCAGGCTGCCTGCAGCTTGTTGTATCTGACAGGAATGAGAACCATTACCTGCTGCCCCACAGCATACTCTCTAGCTCGAGCATTCCTGTCATACCAGACCTTTTTCTGCTGTTGGGCTTCTGCCAGATTCTCCTAGGCCACATCCATGAGCTCCCTGAGCCTTGTCATGAAGTTTAGGATGCACGCCACAACAGACTCCTTGTGGAATTCACACTCCCCATCCCACTCATCTCAAATCAAATCTAGAGGTCCCCTCACCCTATGCCCATACAGCAACTCAAAGGGTGAAAAACCTGTGGATTCCTGGGGCACCTCCCTGTAAGCAAACAATAGATGGGGAAACTGTTTGTCCCACTCCCTCTTAAACTGGTCTGCAAATGCCTGTAGCATGGACTTGAGTGTAGAGTTTAACCGCTCCACAATACCATTTGTCTGGGGATGGTAGGGGGTGGTCTTTATGTGCTTCACCCTACAGTGATTCCACAGACAAGCCAGCAGGTCTGACATAAAATTGGCATCTCTGTCAGTCAGTATTTCTTTAGGGAAACCTACCCTGTTGAAAATCAGTTACAAATCATTTGCCACCTTTTCTGCCTGAATGGAGGACAGAGCCACTGCCTCGGAGTATCTGGTAGCATAATCTACCTCCAATAGGATATACTTTTTCCCTGTGGAACTTGGGGTACTCAGAGGCCCCACAATATCAATAGCTGCCATCTGAAATGGCTTCTCAATCACAGTCAAAGGCATCAAAGGAACTTTCACCTTGTCTCCTGCCTTGCCTACCTTTGTACACTGCTCACAGGTCCTACAGTGCCCTGTTACATCTCTAGAACTCCCAGGCCAATAAAAGTTCTGCATAATATGTCTCTTTGAACGTTTTATACCCATATGAACTGCAAACGGGATATCATGGCCTATGTCTAGGACTGCCAGATGGTAAGCTCTGAGCACAGCCAACTGCTGTATTCTCTCACCCTCTAGTCCTCCCTCAGAGGTCTACTCTCTATACAGTAACCTTTTGTCCTAGTATACAGATTACCCTTTCCCTTGAGAATCAGGTGCATCACTGGCTACTTCCCTCAGGCCTTGTAATGTAGGATCTGAGAGATGAGTCTGTCTCAACCCTCTCTCTTGGTAACCCTTCCCAGCTCCCCTTCCACACAAAGTTTGGTATCCTCTGAAAGGGATCCTCACTGTCAGCCTAGGTACTACTACTCACCTCTGCCTTTGCAGTCACCAAGGGAACATCAGTACCCACAAGCAGCTGTGGCTCACCTTCAGTCTCACTGCTACAGGGTAGCTCCCTCCCTAAAGTAACCACCTCACCAGTCCTGGCTGCAAGTGTGTGGTCTGTCTGGGTCTCCCCCCAGGCTACCAGACCCACATGCTTGTCTCCAAGCCTGTCTGCGTGTAACTGCATGCATACAAGGTACTGCATTATCAAAATCATTCCTTATCAAGACATCTGCATGGATATCCTGAAACACACCTACGTGTTGGCTTCCTTTTCCACCCTCCCAGTCAAGGTGAACCCTAGGCAAAGGTATTTGGAATGGCGTCCCTCCTAAAACTCTGAATGGAGTAGACTGCCCAAGCAAGTAGAGCTCCTCTGTAATCATTGCAGGCTTCAGAATGGTTAGGTCAGAGGCTGTGTCTCTCTTAGCAATGGTCTATTTCCCATTTACTAAGATAGAATATAACCTCCTGTGGTAGTTTGGTGCACTCGCTGTCTCAAGACAACCTAATGCTGGCATTTTGTCATTCCCACTTACTGGCTCGCCCAGCTTTCATTCCCCACCTTGCCTTCATGGACATCTATATGCTACATGGCCTCACTGGTTGCATTTAAAACGTTTAACCCTTGGTCCTGGATGTGTACCTGAGCTAGTGGCTTCCCCTAATACTGATGGACTCTGTTGGGGCAGTCTGGGCTGTCCAGCATAGGTTCCCTTAGACCCATGAGCAGCACTGGGTGTCCCTTTCCTGTGCAGTGATGACCTGCTTGCTAGGTATAGGTCTCCCTTCTTTCCCAACACATCTGTAGTATTGCATTGTCTATCAGCTAACCAGATTCTCATGTACTCAGGCAAAGTGCTAAGGGCTTGTTCCCTCACCAAAAGGTCTACCAACCCTTCAAAAGTGATGATCTGACATCCACTCACCCACCTATGAAAATAAGTGCTTCATTCAGCAATATATTCACACACACTTTCATCTGCCCATGAACATTTTTCCTATAAGCTTCAGGTGTTAACTTAAAGCACTCTAAAAGACAGTTTTTTACAGTATTATAAATTAAGCAATCAATATTAGACAATTTATAAATACAGTTACAGCTTTACCATGGAGTAAGGGGGTCAGGAACCATACCCAGAGCCCTTGGTCAACATTATACTGTTTACACAACCTTTCAGACATATGATTGAAACTATCAAAATTATCCTCCTCTGTAAATTGTGGAAGAAATTTACTGACCTTTGTTGCTTGTGGGCTTCGGTCACTTACTTCCCCATTACCTCCATGACTCTGGTGAAGAGTCAGTATCTCCTTTTCATGCTGCATCTGCCTCTCATTCCCCTCAGCTTCCAGACATCATAGTTTCTCTGCTGCTTCTACTTCCAAATGCTTGGCCTCCAGTTCAAGTCTCTTTAACTCCAGATGGATTTTTAAGTCCTCTATGGAAAGGTTGAGCTGTCCATTTTCTGAAAGTGGTACATCGCCCAAGGCCAGCCTGGTTGTCCTCCTGATTACTGGTCTGTGATGCAGCTGTGTCCAATGCTACAATCATTTCTGCCTTAGTCGGGTTGGCACACACCAGTCCCTTAGCTTGGCACATTTTAGCCAACTGGCTTCATGTCAGCTTGCCATACTCCTCTGCTGACATGCTTGCCTGCTCTCCCTGACTAACTAGGCTAACAAAAAAAAAAATAAAACAATTGTGATATGAATCTCTGAATGTTCACTGTGTGGTTGATTGAGAGTACAAACACCTTCCTTAGTGACCACTGTTCACAGGCTACAGGAATTCAATATACACACCACTACAAACCAATTAATATACAATGTGGCTTTTCAAACACTGCCAACCAGTTAATATGTGATGCCTCAGCACTGGCCCAGTAATCAAGGAGCCTCAATCCTCAACACTGGCAACAGTGGGTGGACATGCACACTTGGAGAATGACAAGTACACACACAGTAAATTGCAATTTCCCTTAAGATCACATACAGATCAGAGTCAGTCTGGGGTTGGTTTCTCCCTCTTTCTCCAGATCCCCAATAGGACTCCCCTCTGGCACAGCTATAGGGTTGAGATCTTAGCTGAGTGGACAAACCAAGATCTCCAGTACCCTCTCTGTCCAACCAGTGTTTTGTGACCCTACCCATGTAGTTGACACATACACACTCTTTGATATTTGATTTATATACAAACACACACACACACACACACACACACACACACACACACACACACACACACACACACACACACACACACACACACTTCTGGGAAAGGCTGGCACAGGTTTACTAGCTATGCCCCCTTTTCTATAAGGTAGTTCCAGCTGCCACCAGCCACTACTTATCAGCTACTTTAAGGCCTTTAGCAAAGGGTGTCCAATCCTACTGCCTAATGTTACTTCTAATCCAAATGGTAGTCTGACCAAGGACAAGGCTATTTAAGAGTGGCCTGTACAGTGTCACCAAATAGATATGCAAGTACTCTCAGAGCCTAAAATCTCGAAACAGACCAGCCACAATTTAAAGGTTTAAATATATTTAATAATAAATAATAAGATAACAAGGCAATACTCAGTAAGTAATCAGTTACATCAGAGTTCAAAATCACAGGAAATATTTAAAACAACATTGTAGGACAGTCTCAAATAAATAAAGAAATCATCTGAGCTGCACTTTACTATATTCCTATCTGAATCTAAAAGCGTTACTATGTCCTAAAAACTTACTTACAGCAAGGCAAGTGCAGAGGTGAGTGGATGTTGTCAGATCAAAGACATATACAAAATGCCCAGTCTATCTCTGAGAGAGTTCTTAAATTAATATCAAATATTACTGTTGGGTTAGCATGGATGATATCACCTTTTGTCACCTGACTTTAGTTCCCAAGCTAAACTCCCATTGTCAGAAAGTACAAGCATTTTTAGCATCTCCCTGTGAAAAATATTTATCTCTGAGATGTTTGCAGATCCTGGAAGATATAAAACAATAAAACACTTCTACATCTCAAAGCTAGTAATCATTTCTCCTTCAAGACAATACAAAAAACTTCCAGCTGCAGACATTGTGTATGCTACTGCACTGAAACTGAATGATAACATCTATTTTATTACATGGTTATGAAACAATTTAATTTCAAGTATTTTCTCTGAAATTTTTTCAAGTTAGCCTCCTGTATTACAGTTTCCATTAAACATATACAGCTAAACAGTTACAATATTGCAGGTACATTCCTGTTCTATTCCAATAGGGAATGCTGTGGTTACATTTTAGCTCAGTACTTTACACACACTTCTGATAAATCATATCAATATTCACAAATGACATAGAATTGTTTACAAAATTCCAGATAGCTGGGCTGGCAATATTTCCTTGTGTAACAAACATACTATTCTCAACCTCTTACTGAAATGACAAAGCAAGTTTTATATATAACTGCTGCCTGTATAATTCACCAAGTTGCATGTGCTTTCTCTTTAGTAACTTCCACCTCTGTAATATCTTAGAATGTATATGTATAAATGCAACTACTGCTTGTATATAAATATAAATAGAAATGTAACTACTGTTTGTGTATAAATGTAAATAGAAATCTAACTACACTGTGTTTGACTGGAACTTAATATAATGCAGTGTAAGCAAATGAAGCTTTTCTCCCCAGACATCTTCTGAAAATAGATATTACCCAGTCACACTTTCCCAGTAAACAAGGACAAATAAACAAATATACATAATTAAATAAATGATAAATAAATAAATGCTTTGAGCCACAGAAGAAGTTACATGATGTGTTTTTTTGGTACTCAGTATTGTCCAGAGAGCTCCAGACTTATTTGTGATAATAATGGCATTCCAAATTACATTTTTGAGTTTTTGCCTTGGGAGGTCAACTGTCATTCATTGACAGTCACCACTGACTTTTTCCATTTGGGTTGATATAGAAGGTATAACACCTGATATTGCAATAATCATCAACTTATGTTACATGGGTTTATAGAAATATTTCTCTGTGGATGTGAACATATTCTAACTTAGGAGAAGTAGCAATGTTAAAGGGACAGAAAAGGTTGTATGGCAAGGTTGCTTTATAATCCTGATATAAACACCTTATATCCCATTAGAAGTGTTGTGTTATTGCCATTTGTCATTATCGAGTTGGGAGGAAAGTTTATTTGCAAGAGGTCTTTGCTTTTTATTACATAACTGAATGCAGTCCACACTTTGCAAAGATCTTTTTAAAGGAAGGTTTAACAGTTGCTTTTACAATAATCATTGATTTGTATTACATACCAAAATTGTGTTCTGCCCACATGTCCTTAGGATTGTTAACAGATGTCTGAATATAGAATGCTATTTTGTTTTACAGATATGCATTAGATGTGTATTCATATAGATCATTTATTTACAAGTTTTTATTAATGATGCCTGCATAATTGTATATTTGTTTTCTGCCCAGAATATATTATCTTGAAAGCACACAGCATCTGTTGATTTATCTGATAGCTATTTCTTTACTTCAGTACAAGGGATATGGTACCTAAAAATTTGGGCCATGTAAACATGCATTTTCAGATGGTGAGAATGAGGTTATACTCCAGGTTATCCATCAACATGGTGCACAAATCTTAGTGAAAACCTTAGCAGACAAGCCCTTCCTTAACCATGTTTGGTGGCAGGTGGTTGATGATGTGAATGCATTGGGTGACCATGGCTTTGATAAACAGGCTAAAAGACGTAGAGCCAGTGACATGGTTGTTGTTGTTTCTTTCAGCTTTTCCCGGTTAGGGGATGCCACAGTGGAACTCCGGTCCGCTAATGATTGGCAGTAGATTTTTACGTGCCGAGTTGCCAGCCCTGACGCACAACATGGTAATCAAGGAAAAAAAAGAGGCCCAGTGCTGTGCTATTGCATTGAAATAGAGAGCTACTGGAGGTCCTGCTGCCCAGTTATCTCTTACTGAGCTCCTATCAACTGTAAAGGATCCA